>NW_026856948.1:0-285102 GCF_026571515.1 Ruditapes philippinarum | reverse complement strand
AAATGAAATTTGATATATAATGTTGTATTCTTTGAACTAATGCAATGGCATTATGTTTATTTAATCACTTCAGTTTTAGCTTTGACAATAGCGTCGATTAACGCTATCTATTCGTGTATACTTAAGCTAAAAAATGGTCTTGGAAAAAGTCCCTTTCACTGGACCAAATACGAATTACGTCCTAGAACCGCTTGTATCTTGAATATACGGGCGAAAACGACATTTTAATGAAATATGCCGTATGTATTGGGGACAATGAGGGTGGAACCCATGCTCCTTACAAAAAGAGCAAAAGTTTGCTCCGGTAAGAATCTCGCCAAAATTTGTTGAAAAGTTCCCTTAATACAACAATCGATCTTTTCGCAAATATCATCAACCGCCGATGCAGACGTTAAGTTCCATTTTATTGAGCTCCCACAGCAAAAGATACTTAACGCCAATCAAAAAGGAAAAGCGCGGTTTCGTGAAAGAGAGTCTGATCCCGGTTTTTAACATTGATGAGTAAAACCAATTTCTCCTCAAGCACTCTCGAATCGAACGAATTGCAAACCTTCTTGTAAACTGTTACAGAAAACAACAAAGGCAAACAACGTTTAATATAAAGAAGAAATTATAGCCCTTATAAGACCGGTTCCACCCATATCGAAATATCTACCTCAAATTGTTTGCCAATGTAAGTGCGGGTTCGTTGATATTTCTTTTGCATTACACTTTCATTTCGTCCCTTTCGCGAAAAAAGGGTTTGTTTTAATAAAAACTTTTCTCGTGTTCTCCTTTTCGATTATGGTAAAAAGTAAGATTAAAAAAAAACAACAACAGTGTTTGCTTGAAAATTCCAGCGAAGTCTTTATACTTACATGAATTTTTCTTTTTTTTGCAGAAAATTATGACAAAGATCAGTATTATTTTTTAAAAATAAAACCCGTCCTGCAAACTGCAAAAAAGTAAAAGATTTTCAGTATTCAATTGTTTTTCATTTTCTTTTATGGTGAATAAAAATAATTTGTTTGGATTGTCCTTTAATACTCGTAATGTTCCCTACTGATCAAATTCTTGTCAAAAGGGCATCGTTTATCGTTTTTTTTTTTTTTTTTTTGGTTTCAATTAAGGCCCTTTTTAAAATATGTTTTTTCTCTTTATTATCTTTTTCGTATTTTATTTATATTTGTATAATCATTTCATATTCTAATATACAATGCTTTTTACGTATAATGTATCGTTTTAAAACCCCTTACGTTTATATATATCAGAGTATAGTAAAACCTGTCACATTGTTGATGCATTGCAAATTTGAATTCAAAGCAAATTTAAGCATCTTTGTTCATCGATTAAGGACAAACAGTAAGCATAAACTTGCCGATGAACAAGTATATAAGAGAAGTTTATTTTTTTTGTAAAAATAACCATTTTTCTTTTTGGTGTAAAATTGTTTTATCAAGAATAACTACAAAACAATCAAAATATCTGAAGGAAGCGGATAATAAAGCGTTCTTTGTTCAAACTGAATGGCTTGCTTACTTGAAAAAAAGTTAAAATTGTTCGCTACATTTTTTACGCAACACCTTTTCGTATTATTTATTTATTACCTTATTTAATTCAAGAATTAATGAACGACCAAACTGGCCAGCCAATATCAACATTTTATTACAATAACAGTCACATATACAAAACATGAACCACACATCAAAATTTCAGTCTAACTTATATTTAATGAACTTCATATTATGGATCTAAAATTTAAAAAAATCCCATTTAAAATGTTTGTAAATTAAATTTTTTCCAGGGAATCAATAATATTATGTTTCAAAAATCAAAATGACCGGATCCAAAGGGGTTGGGCATCTCAAAAAGTTTTGTATTTTAACACAATTTTTTAATGTGAAAAAAATGGCAAATAATTTCCCTGCTATTTCAATGGCACTTTTTAACTTTAAAAAACAACCCAGGTTTTACAACAATTTAAACAAGATTTTATCGCACAGGAAAACACTAAACTCAAAAAAACCTTCCCTTTCTTTAAAAATCTAAAAAAATAAAACAAAATATTTAAGTGACAAGAGTGACCTTAACCCCAAATTTCAATTATAACCAAACCCTTATCACGGGCATAACACCCAAAATCCCCAGGCAAAACTAGCCCTTAACCCAATGAGCAAAAAACCCTAAATCACAGAATAATTTACCCTTTAAATCAACCAGAAATAACTAACCCAAATTTCAAGTAAACCCTAGCCTAAAAAACATCCCAATAAACCCAATAACAGAATAAAAACCCCCTAATCACGGGGGAAAAACAAAACCCCAATAAAGCGGGAATAAACGTAAGCCTTAATATAAAAAGCATAATAGCCAACACAGCCATAACACCCAACACAGATTAACAACCCTAATCAAAAAACCCAAAAATAAAACAGTTCAAAAAAACACCCAATCCCCAGCCTAAAACAGATAATTTTCACCCTAATAACGGGCAAAAATTTCCACTATAAATTCACACATAACGACCCAAATTTTCAAAAAGTTTAAAACTAGCCAAAATTAAACCCTTAATTTATAAAAATAAAATAACCAGTCTAATCAAAGCAAAATTCACCAAAACCAAAAGGATATTCACCCCCAAACCCACAAGAAAATCCACTATAAACACAGCAAAAATTTTTCACCTTTTTTGCACCCATAAACCCAATCCCCTAAAAAAGGGGCATAAACCTTTTTTTCCCTTATCACGGCATAATCAATTCTTAAATTCAAAAAACCCCTTAAAACCCTGTAAACAAGAATAACCAATCCTATTAACCACCCTAAAAAACCAACAAAACCCAACCCCCCTAAATTAAAAGAGTCATAAAAATAAAAAAGGAAAGGTAAAAAGAAATTAAAATTAAAGTTGTAAAAAAAATTTCTCAAAGGGGTATATTTCCTTTAAAAATTAAATTTTAAGGGCTTGTATAAAAAATTTATTTAGACCAAAAAAAAATGAACGTTAACCTTGGAGTTTGCTGAACAGAGTTTGCACAAAAATACGGGTGGGAAAAACCAGCCCAAAAAGTTCGTTTCGTCCATTTGCACCCGCAATCGGGAAAACCCCGAAGTCGCACTTAAAAAGGGTTTGCCCTATACTTTGTGACTGAACCTGAGGCAAACGAATAGCCAGCCGACGGGACAAACCTAGAAATACTAACTTTTGAAAGTTTGTCGCCATTTTACATCTGCTGACATCGTCCCATAATAGATCAACGTAAATTGAAGAAAAAGTTTTAATATCTACATATCCGGCTTAACAAGGCGTAAGACAATATCTAAATAATATACGAATTACTGAAAATGGTTTTTCTCGTGTAATAAACCCACACACCTTAACGTTAACGTACAATTTGCTCCCGGCTTGACGATCCTGTTCCGTTTTGACGACCCGGAACGCCGGACATGCAGTCACTGTGCAACGCTCAACTACCAAGCAATGCATCTCCAGTGCATACCCTTCCTCCATTTACTTGGAGCAGGGTTTTTGTCACAGTTTCTTTGTTCTGACCGAATTTTCCAGTTCCACGCATGTAACACTGGCACGGGGCAGCAACTGACCATGCACCCCAGTTTCCATCAACTGGTACTGTTTTTGCGAGAAAAATATCAAATGTTAACACCAAATTACCTTCGCTCCTACAAAAATCCAGACCGAACAATGTTCTTAATAAGTGAAAAGAAAGTGTATATATTTTAAAAAAAACGTTTTTTATCACTAGTTTGTTTTTCTTGTCGAGGTATGCGTTTTAAAAAGTTCAAATGGAAACGTGGTGTAAAAGAATGCCTTATTATCAATACATGGACATGCTTAAATGTATATGTCAAACTGTTTAAATTTCTAATTCGTTAATGTACCTGGACATGAAACCGGCCCCCTGAACCGAAACATTTTCATCAAAAGAGTCCCCGACACAAGGTTGGCCACCATAATCTGGTGGAGGGTCACATCGCAGGCTCGATACCGGCGCTGTCTTCCTGTGCCACAACGTAACTGAACAACCCTGCCATGCCTCCCACTTGTCCCCACTGTCCGTCCATAGGAGAGCCGATCACTGTAATATATAATGTTACTAATAAGATAACGATCGTCATGTAAATGTATTCCAATTTGTTTTTATCTTATGTTTGTGACAAATAAAGTTTAGAAACTGTAACATAACTTATTATGAAAGATAAACAGTATAGAACTATCAGTATACAACTTTATGCAAAATCAAGCAAAAAAAGTCGCCGAAAAACGTCCAAACTTCTCTTAAGAGTGTGTATGGAAGCTCGAGCTACGGCTGACAACACAAATAACAAAGCATTTAAATTTTAATTCCTGATATAAATTGTTTTCTACACGCATGTGTAAAATAAAAAGAAATATTAGATTATTTAGCCAGATTAAACTTACAGTAGTCACAGTTTCTGGCGGTATATTGGGGGAAACACGTGCATCTATATGCATTTTGTAGATTAGAAACACGTTCCATTGATGCACGGGCTACTGAGACATTCGTCAATATCTGCAAACAAATAATGAAAATATCGATTGCAAGTCAATAAATATTATTATGATGAAACAATTTTCCAAAAACAGACAACATACAGCTTCTATAATCTACAAAAAAGCTTCAAACAGGATAGAAGGTTGGATTAAAATATGAAAATACTAGGTTTCCACACATACATTTACTAATTATATTGTATATTTATGTAATTAGCGATATATTATTACGTATATTTTATAGAAGATATATAACACTAAGTACACATTATGCTCCCAAAACAAAGTTAGCTCGCATTGTAAGTACATTCAACTCCTTACCCCCTGATCACAGTCATACCCTTGCCAGCCTGGAGTACAATCGCACGTGTACTCATTTAGTAAATTGTTGCACGCGGCACCATTATGACATGGGTTGCTCGCACATTCGTCAATATCTACAGCAAGAAGAACCAGAACAAAATTTCATTTACTTGAAGCGTACAATATTGTATATA
The DNA here is from genome assembly GCF_026571515.1 of Ruditapes philippinarum. Lineage (NCBI taxonomy): Eukaryota > Metazoa > Mollusca > Bivalvia > Venerida > Veneridae > Ruditapes > Ruditapes philippinarum. Next base: position 280,092 of record NW_026856948.1, on the reverse strand, counting down.
CTAATGTGGTCTGGGTCGATTATGTTCAACAAAAAAATAATTGCAACTGTTAATTAAATTAATTATTCAATATATTATTTAGTTCCTTTTATTACCAAATAAAAGCAAAATTAAAATAACATTAACAGTTGATATAACCAACCATTGTATCAAAATTTGGGGGACAATTCTGTTGAAAATGTGTCAGAGTTAAATCGTATACATACATATACATGCACAGTGCGTTTACTGGAGTGCAGGACTATTAAATAACCGCACTCCGGAGCATGCCCATTGATTGAGGTTTACATATTGTAACGGAAAAAAAGGGAAAGCGATACGAAAATCATATTCAGATGCCCTTGATGTTTCAAATGTGACAACAGGGGAGCGTATGTTTATGTTTTACTATGATATAAAAGAGAAAGAACATCAAAACACGGGGTCTATGCCCCCCTCGTACAAATCAGATATTCTCGTGTTTCGTTGCTCTTTCTTTAACTTATAGCTATTAAATCACTTCATTTTAAACTTGGCAATGCTTTGTATCAACTAAGAAACAATGAAACACCGATATGCCAAGCATCAAATACAAATACTACTATAAGTAAGTGTTAAATGTACATGTATAAACTGAATCACACCAAGGATACCATGGAATACGAAGACAAACTGACTCAACAGGAATTAATAGCTTAATAATTTACCCGTGTCACAGTTAACACCTTGCCATCCAGGCACACATTCGCACTCGTAGTTGTTCTGGTTATTTAGACATGTAGCTCCATTCTGGCATGGATTGCTCGCGCATTCGTCTATGTCTAAAATTAGAAACTGACAATTTACATATTGATGCATAAAACACTATCCCTGGTTATTTAAGATACTACAAAATATGAAAAGTCTCTATAATATTTCAGATACAATGTGTTCGTATCACTTACTGACATCATTGGCTGGTCTGTGGAAACGACTTTGCAATTTCATATCATTATCTAGGGCTATTCATTATAACTGTTTTCTTCAATTAATATGTCAAATACAAAGTTCCTGGATCAAAATAGTGTAAAAATTAAGTCAAACAATTTACCAATGTCACAATTTGTCCCTTGCCAACCTCCGGTACATGTGCACGTGTAACTGTTCTGTAAGTTGTTACACGTGGCTCCATTCTGACACGGCTCGCTCAAACATTCATTGATATCTGAAATACATATAAAAAATGTAAAATTATGCCCCGAAAGATACCCAGTGCGAATGTTTCTCTCAAAATACTATCTACGTCAAATTGTAGGGCATATTCAACCACACACTTTGCTATTTAATAAAATAATAGATCCCTTATTTTAGAATCAAATATCGACTTATGTTTCGGTAAGAAAACGTGTTTCAAAACGTCGTATGACGTCAGGTATGACATCAAATAGATAATTATCTTAAGCGCCAGATAGGTTACCTCCCTGCTTCATTTTACTTAAAAATGTTTCGTTATATATCTTTATAATAAACATATAACATGTAGATTATTCTTCATATTGAGTTAATATCGTATCATATGCATGTAGTTCGCCTAGCTGGGCTAAAACAGGCCTGATCGAGTCGTATAAAAGGCTTATAGCACCATTTGAATCGTATAACGAACTTGTAGCACTGCTCGAGTCGTACAACAGGCGTATGACACGAATCGAGTAGTATAATAGAGGCAAATCGACTGAAGAAGCTTTATGATTAAAATCAAACATGTACTTTATATTACGTGTATGAGTGTATAGGTATCATTGTAAATATCTTTAAGAAAACTCAAAAAGTAAATATTACATTCTCCTTTGCTTATAAATGATGCATTTCAAATATTTTGTCAAAATTGGAATAAAAGTAGATTTCAAATAACAAAAAGAATTTACAAATAAGCATATATGATTATAAAAAAAATAATTTATATTTTTCAACATGATAAATACTGTTTTGAGTCATTTTATTTGATTAATCAAATGGAAATTCATATTAAACCTTGATCACAATTGTACCCTTGCCAACCACCAGCGCACGTGCACGAGTATTGATTCCGTCCATTGTGACAAGTGGCACCATTCTTGCACGGGTTACTCGCACATTCATTTACATCTGAAAAGAAACTCTTAAAATTATAAAAAAAGTTTTTGTGTTTATCAGTTTTGAATATATATATTAGTGTTATCAACGTTTATTTCGTATCAGGAAACAGGTACATGTATATGTTTATTATTGGTGAAAAGAAAACAAAAAGAAATGCGCATTCCTGCAAATTATTTATAAAGAATTCCTTCAAAAATGATTGCGATGTCAAATACTATTATTTTAAGTGTTTTGAAGTTATTTAAAATCAACCAAGAGCAAACAAATCACCTGTGTTGCAATCAGCACCCGTCCATCCTGCAGTACACGCGCACGTGAAACGGTTCTGGCCATTTGTACACGGTGCACCATTCTTGCACGGGCTGCTCGCACATTCATCAATATCTAAATCAAGTTATATTTTGTAAGTCGCATTTATCAAATGATAAATATTCCATTCATAAACTAGTCGTTGTAACTTAGATCAATCATTTACCAATTAATTTTCAGGAACTTACCACTTCTGGTGTCATATTAGGACATTTGGTGGTAATCAGAGTAGAGCTCGATACCTGGATTGCGAGGCTGTATACGTAACCACTCGACACGTTTTGAAAGTATTATACATCAAGATCATTCAAAAGAAAGTTCTTACTCAAAATTATTCAAGATTTAGCATGGGAATTTAGTGTCTCTACACGGAAAATAATGTAGTCGACTGTTTTTGGAGACTAACAATTATTTTACGTTTTCTTATACTGTACGTACGTACTCATTTATTCTATCAAAATCATAAAATATATCCTCTTGCTATATATACGATAAGTAACGGACTTCTCAACACCTCTGATACCGTCCTTAGAGAATAGCGGCTTTTTTAAATCATACATTCCCCAGGTAAAATACAAGAGCTGTCGGTACACTAAGGGGCCAATTGCTTTTTTTTCAAATCCATGCTACGGTTATAGGCCTTGGAGAGAGTCCTAATATGCTTTCAAAGAAGTGTATTAAATTTCAACAAGTTATAAGCCAGATGCCAATGGAATATGAAAATATTTCAGGTGGTAAATTTTTAGTCGAAAGATGGGTATAATTCTGTCAAAATGCTTGATAGAGTTACCTCCTCCTGTCTACAGGTTTGGGACATGATGGTGAGCAAAAGCGTGCAAAGTTTTCGAAGTCATATGTCAATGGACTTTGAAAATATTTAGGGTTGTACGCAAATTTTAAATTATAAGCCGAAAAAGAGGCATAATTATGTCAAAAACCTTGATAGAGTTACCTCCCTCTGTCTACAGGTTTCGGACATGATGCTGAACAAGATTGCAAAGTTTTAAAGTCATATGTCAATGTATTTTGTAAATATTTGAGGTAGTATATAACTTTAACAATGCTGACGCCGACACGGACGCTCTCGGTGACTAGGATAGCTCTACTTATTCTTATCGAAAAGTCGAGCTAAAAACGGATCATAAATCCTAAAGTTTTCAGTTATTGTACATAAATATTTTTAATTCAAAACCAAAAGCTATCATCTAAAGTGTTTATTAATTTGAATTTAAAGCTGTGTGTATATAATTTAATAAATGCGTTTTAGTTATTTTCAGTATTGCTTACGGCAAGTCTTAAATCGTTTACAAAAATGTTAGAAATAATAATGATTCGTTGAAAAGCCTTGAGACCCACCTCTTTCACAGTGTGTTCCTGTCCAACCACCGGCGCATTCGCACGTATACCTGTTCTGTTGATTGGCACACGTGGCTCCATTTTGGCACGGATTACTGGCGCATTCGTTTATATCTACGAAAGCAATGAATAGCGTCATTCAGTTGATTTTTAATAAGTAAATAGCGAATCTAATATTTATGAAGTAAGATGTTTGTTGTTCTTATGTGTATTAAATTTTCGGTATTTAAAATAGTTTTAGTCGCCTTTTGTTATTCAAATAATAACCTATACAGTAGTCCTTGAAAAAACTTATCTTAGAAAAGAATTCGTGGAGGGAGGACAATTAAGATCTGTGATTATCGAATATCACTTTTTGTCTTAAAATGTTCCTTTTTTTCTTTTTTTTTTTCATTGTCTGAACTTTAGACAAAGTTTGAATAATTTTAACTTTAATCATTACCTTGATCACAGTTAGTTCCCTGCCAGCCAGCAGCGCACGTGCATGTGTACCTATTCCTTCCGTTTGCGCACGAGGCGCCATTTTTACATGGGTTGCTCGCACACTCGTTAACATCTGAAATATAAATCGATACATGCTTCTTAATTGATTAGTTATGCAAGAAGTATAGACAAAATACGATAACATTTTCGATGACCTGGTTACTTATTATGTTCATATAAGATTACATTTTTAACCATTTCTAGAATTAAATACTAATAATTTATATTCTAGGAAATTTTTTTTATTTTTTATAACTACCACAAACTCTTCACGGAACCTATGTTATACATACCTTGGTCACAATTGGTCCCTTGCCATCCGCCAGTGCATGTGCACGTATAACGGTTCTGAAGATTATTGCACGTGGCACCATTCTTACATGGGCTACTTGAACATTCATTGATGTCTGAAACAGATATAGATAAATTAAAATGCCGTTATCACAGCTTTTTTATGAAATGTATCGCTCTACAATAGTTTTGAGTGGTTTACTGAAAAGTGATGACAAAACAGAAATACGAAACAGGGTATTGAAACAATATAGTAAAATAAAACATACCTGTTGGAAGGCCATCGATAAATTGAAAATATGGCAGGCTCGGATTGAATCAGCTCGTTCATTGACGGTAATGGTAAGTACAAATTACCGTCCACCCCCTAGCTCCTGCTTAATCAGAATTCAACATTTAAACACGAAAATGGTGACACTTTTAGTTTAGAAACATCCGCAGATGTCTTGGACTTCAGATATCTGAAATAAAACGTACCTCCACATGTTGGTTGACTTCCGCTCCACGCGCCATTGCTACATGTCCTTGACGCACTTCCGCTGGTGAACGTGTAACCTGCGTTACAACTGTACGTTACTCTACTTCCGTCAGTTGTTCCAGTATAACTTCGTGAACCATACGAAATGGACCCAGGTGTTGGACATGGTGGCACTATTGTTTTGAACAAAAACACAATTCATAAAACATTTTAAGTAGATAAATCTTTAAATAAATATTTATTTATTTATTAATTTATTTATTTTGTTTTATATTATTTCATGTACCAGTTGCATATTCAATAACAAAGGATGGCAAAACAACACCAGCCATGCGTCGCGACCATTTATCACATTGTTATTGATATGTCTTGTAAATATATATTTAAATATATAAAGTAACGAAATGACGTCATACCAGGGTTTGTAAATACGAAATACCCGTCGCTACCAAAGCCGAAGCTGAATCGTACACCATGCATACTTGGAAAATAGCTGCACCAATTCATGATTCTGCTTGAGCCAACTGAATTGCCCTTCCCGACCTGCAAGAAAATTTTAATTCATATTAGTTTCCAAATTTGAAATTAACAAAGGTGTAAAATACCCAATGTTAAAATTAGTCCTTATTTTGCTTACGTATAGCTGTAACCTCAATTTATAGCATTTTCAAACTAGCCAAGGATTTATAAATTCAAACAGATTATATAGCGTTTGTTCTAGACATACGCATGCGCAGTACAGCAAACAAAGTCACGTGACCATAAAAACAATAAAAAACCTGTATACATCCGCTACCCCAGGAGATCCAAAACCAGCGGTAAGTGCTTGAACTTAGGACTGAACCCTGGAAAACAGAAAGAAATGTCCAAAATATTTTATCCTAACCAATATATACCAGTAGCATTCCAATTATGTTAATATAATTCGATTGATTTGAATTTCAAATTTACATTCGCAAAAAGTCTTCGGTAGTAAAATGAAATAATAAAAAAATTACCGAATATCGCACTCTGTTAGTTCCTTGCTGACTATTTCTGATCACAGATTGGCTGTTACCCCACCCACCAATAACAATTTCAATAACATTGGTTCTGTAATTGTTACGGTCGTTCTGTAGCAACACGTGCGCGTCATTTCTACCTGCAAAAATAAATCCGTAGTGTTTTAATAACAGTTCTTTGCTTTGAATATACTTTAAGCTTTGTTCAGTTCAAAATAATGTAAAAGTATACAATATACTATATTGGTGAATGTTAATACTGAGTCGAAAGCTTTATAATAAAATAAATGCAAACACTAATATGGTTCGTGTTTACTAATGAGTATTTACTTAACGGCTCACCTATACTAAATATGTAACAGTTTACGGTTGTGCATTTTAAAATAAACTGTATTTCACGCACTTTGTTTTGGAAAGGAAAAAAATAAAGTAATTATTTTTATGCGTGCACAATAGTAAACTGACAGACATATACATACAATTATGAATTTGCGCAGATATTAGTCATTGCGGTTTACAAACTATCCAAAAGAAGAAAAAAAAGCCGTCACCGTGTTAGAATTTTCTTAATTGAATTATACGGACAATTTGTCATTTATTATAATACAATTTTATTTCCAAGGTCATGTTTCAGAATATGTAAAGGGTACACTCAAAAACGGCTTAATATGCTGGCTCACCTTTGACCTGGAATGTAAGGGATGTAACTGAGCTGATCCGGATTCCGTCGGCATACGGATCATGGCGACTGTAGTCGTAAGCATTTGGGCAGTAGTACGTCACACCTACGAAAGAAAAATGTAATTGTACGACACAGCACGATTTTGTTATAAAAATGCTGGTAATATTTTTTTTCTATTTTTCCATACTTCTTTCTTTCTTTCTTTATTTATTTATTAACATTTATTTATTTATTTATTCTATTTATTTATTTTTGGTTGGGTTTTAAGTCGCACCCGACACTATAGGTCCTACCACTTCTCTACCGCTTTACTGGTGCAAAACAAAAACACAACTCTGGTGACCTCATTGTATTTTGTTGTCACGACCGGGCACCTGAATGGAAACACGCCGATGTTCCGCAATAGAACGTACTATAGAAAACGTAACTTTATTTTCTTTTACAATTTGTTGACATTGTCGAAATTATATGAGAACAGAACAGATAAAAAAAAAGAATTAAGAAAATGTTTTTCAGAAATTTAAGAAATAATTCATGAATCTAAGTATGAAAATTGTGTACATGTCTTAAAGAAATCATTTATGAAAGTAAGTCTCTTTATAAGTATGTTTCAGCTAAGATGTCACTTTTATGAGTAACTATGTTGCATTTTAAAAGGAATAATCACTTATGAAATATAAGTATTTATCAATATATGTACCTGCACACGGTGTCAGGCATAATCCGAGAATCAGCAGGGTCAGCCGGAAACTCACACAAATCATTGCGCCGGAGTCAAACTGACACGCCTGCAATAAGAATCAACTTTCTTAATTAAGCTGTCCAAAATATTTCTCCGGTAAACACTGCTTTTTTCAAAACATATGAGCCGCGTCATGATAAAACCAATATAATGGGTTTGCGACCAGAATTGATCCAGACCAGCCTGCGCAGTCTGATCAGGATTCATGCTGTTCGCTATCAGTTTCTTTACTTATTATACGGGTCTGTAAGCGAACAGCATGGATCCTGATCAGACTGCGCGGATGCGCAGGCTGGTCTGGATCCATGCTGGTCGCAAACCCATGATGTTGGTTTTGTCGTGACGCGGCTCATATACCTTCAACACGTGAGTAAGATTAGATAATTTAATACAATGAATTTCTAATTTTGATTTTCTACCTTGTCGTCATAGAAAAGAAAATCATACATTTAAACAATTTCTACAATGAACATAACAAAACTTAACACTGATTTGATAGAAAAAAAGAGATCAGAAACGATTTTTGTTTATATTTTTAGCCAACGCATTTGAATTTTATTCAAAATTGCCAGTCATTCTCTTAAAATCCTGCATTCAATGCTTGATTATAAATATAAATATCATAATCCTTTTAATTTATATTAAACTGTATCATTTTAAGTCTAATCACGATTTTGATTTTCAACATTTCTTTTTTGTCAATTATATATAATAATAAATATATTACCAGCAGATATGCAACTTCGTGCCCTCCTTGGTCGGTAGCTGGAATAGAATTGAAACGGATTTGTTTTTTAACTAAACCAGTTTTAAGGACAATGTGTCAGTTATGTAAATGGATTAGCATAGTTACTTTCCAATAGTCTAGAAGCTATTTAAGGTACAACAACTTTTAAATCACACAAATAAAGGTACAACTAAAGATCAATTTCACAAAATTAAATATTAAGTCTTTATTTCATATAACCTCCATTATACAAATGTTTTATTAGATTTGACAGTTTAACTGTAAATGTCCTGGCTGTTTAAAGTCTTTTTTAAAGATAATTTGAATTATATTTTCATTTTGCTAAGTTAAACTTTTTTGTTCACCTTTTTAAAAAAAATTATAAAAACAAACGGTATTTTATATTTGCAGGTGAACTGTAATAATCTTGGACAGGCCGGTTGAAAAACAGTACAGCTTTCTAATTGATATTAACATCAATGATGAGGTCATATTAATCAACATGCATTCATGGTCCGGTAAAGTAGTTTAAATACTTGTAGTTATTTGATCGTTTGTTCCACTATGAAATTGTAACTGGATGTAGCTATATGAGACAAAACCGCATCTAGACATTGCAAATATTGGTATGAAGAAAGTACAATGGTTAGGCAAATGCAAAGGCAATATCTGTAAAACAATAAAGATGTGTCGATAGGAAGAGTCTAAAAATGCCGACAAGATATTTGAAACATTTATTTTGGACATAAAAAATGTCATTGTTTTAGCGGCAACTGTTTACCCGTGCGACCAGTGACGACCAAGATAAGCCTGAACATTCGTGACGACTGGTCATGGACCCCACACCTCGCTTATTAGTAATAACTCATTTTGAAATTTTCTCCAATAATGATGAATCGCCAATGATAAATGTTTCTGTTGTCCAGATATAAAAATGAACAAATCTAATATTAAAGATATTTAGCATTGAAAGGGTTATAACAGAGGTTGGAACTGAACTTGGCTCTGTTCCGACGTTTAAGTTATATGGCGTACATTCATTATTATTATTATTTTTTTTTTTTTTTTTTTTTTTTTTTTGAAAATACATAGTAATGTTTATGTTGCATTGTATGAACTAACCACACTCCATTGTAGACAAGTTAAGTTCCAATGAAAAAAACGATATTAGACTGAAACTTGTGTAGACTTTTACTGAAATAGGTAAACATTTTCAGTAAACTTATGATATAAGCAATAAAAACAATGAATTGCCAATTTGGCAATGTTTTTAATCTTTTGTAATCGTTCATTTTACGATATTAATCACAGACTGATTAAATCTGTAAAAATTAAAAGATCGATGTATAAACTTAGATAATCTTGCTGGCTTTTATGTAGATTAAACACATCTAGTTTAAAATTATGTCACTTATATAATCAGGTATCAGTTACATATCTGAAAATAAATAAGAAAATTGTACAATTTCGCATCGTATTAATTTATTAGTTATTTGTTATAACTAGCAAATGTTAAAAGAATGAAATATTTAGGGCAATGTTATTATGTTCAATAAATAAAAATAAAACAACATTGAAAAAAGTTATATTATTATAAACCTTCAACACTTAAAACATCTATATGTTATTGTTTAAAATTTCGTTACTTTGTATTGTATTGTATTGTATTGTATTGTATTGTATTCAATGTATTCAATGTATTGTAGAATATTGTCTTATCTGTCTCAGTGCTCAGTGTTTAACATCAGTTTAAATTCATGAATTCATGATGCATTGTATTGCATTGCGTTGCGCTGCATTGTATCGTATTGTATTGTATTGTTTTGTATTGTCGGTCTCAGCAGTGTTTATCAGCTACTACTTAACACCAGTTGAAATTCATGAATTCATGATTGTACTGTATTTTATTGTACTGTATTATAAGGTAGTATATTGTATTGTATTTATAGATGTGGTATAAAATAAATAGCACATCAAAGGGGCATAATAAACGGTATACTTTTTCTATTAAAAATATATATCAAGTTCATATTACAAACAAAGACCACTGTTTTTACACAAAAATGATACCGAAATATGTAAGTATTTGAAATTCAGGTCTATCATTTATCAAACAATACGGGCAATAAATATTATACCTTAAGTTTTGAAGAGAATTCGATCAAAATAACATCTGGCTTTTCCTTGAAAAACTAGTTTCTAAAAATGTTACACAAAGATTTCAAAGTGATATTTGTCCGGTTAATCTCCAACATTGGCACAAATATCAGTTAAGATTTTTATATAACGGTAATCTGTCATAAGGTCACATAATCTCTTGATCCACACTTATACCATTACCCAATTAGTCAAATTGACGTTACTATAAAATTTTTTATAAAAACAGAACAGTTTTTTATATCAATTATACGAGATGATTCAGCAGGCAATACACAAACGTTGAGTGATGTGCCTATTAATGATAATAAAGAATAGTTTGACATTAAGAAAGTATACATGTATACATTTATAATTACATGTATGGTAATGAATTGACAAGATATAATATGAATAAAACGTATTGAAAATTTACGACATTCTAAGCCGGAAGTGTTTTAGAATTATTTTTACAATAAAAGTAAAACCCAATATAATATTGTATTACACAATCTCTAAAATAGTTTTCACAACTTGGCAGTGATAATTGAGCCGTGTCATGACAAAACCAACATAATGGGTTTGCGACCAGCATGGATCCAGACCAGCCTGCGCATCCGCGCAGTCTGATCAGGATCCATGCTTATCGCTTACAAACCCTATTACAAGTAGAGAAACTGATAGCGGTCTGGATCCATGCTGGTCGCAAACACATTATGTTGGTTTTGTCGTGACACGGCTCATATATTTCAAGCGAGGGAAGAGGATGCAGAACGCTTTTCTCCCGATGATAATTGGTGTTACTTCAAAATTCTATCGTCAGCTGAGGTCTTTCGTCAATCAGTTAGTACCTTTTAAGTGCAAACTGCAGGTCTTATTTTTAAAGTCATGGTCTTTCAAAGTATTTACATATACACATAAGTCTAGGTGTGCTTGATCTTTGGCAATCCAGTTTCGCGGATAATTTAACATCATAAAAATAATATCTATACTGATTAAATTGTAAATATAGGGACGCTTGGCAACTGGAAACTCGCCATATGAGCAAAAAAAAAAAGTAAATTGTCACCGAGTTTTAAGAGCGCTCAAGCATTTAGTTAATAATTCTATACTTAAGTATATGCTGTAAGTAAGTCGTTATTGTTTATTGCAGGATATAAGGAACAACATTTGATTATAATACCAAAAAATGTATTAAAAACCCCAACTGATTTTAAGTAAGAATTAAATTATGATTGTTATACGAGGTATATGGGTTATAACGGGTTTTGTTTCATCAGCTGTTTAACTTAAACAATGAAATAAATAATAAATTATGTTTTTGAAATGTCGATTTTTTTCAGATCCTTAATAATGATAGTCATTGGTTTTCAAATTCGATTTGGGTTTTAATCGTCTTATGTATTCCTACGCAGTGATCTCCCCTCATCAGTATAGTCTGCCAAGGGAGGTAATCAAAATACGTCGCTAAAATGTTCTATCTGGTGCATTAGTATGGCGGCTGCCAAAAATCTAGCGTTTAAAACTTGACAAATCATACTTTTGTTCTACTAAACATAAGTAAAAATCTAATTGTTGATCCATGAGTTACATTAAGCGTTTTGATTATCTCGATTTGACAAAATGGAAGCTGGTTACATGCAACTTAGATAAATTGCAAACTGTAGTTAGAAATGTATAACAAACTTTATTTAGAAATGCATAACTTCAAATTTGAGACATGTGGAAATGTAAACGATAGAACGTACACAACACGTTTTATGCCGTGCATCTTGACGTTGAGAATGTAACTGCACCACACTTTCCTTTTACATTCTAACGCGATTAACATAATTATGCAACGATTTGCCACCTTCATATATGGCAATTTCACGCAAATAGACAAAGATTAAAAGGCGGAGCCAATTTTCACCAGAGCAGAAAACATAGAGGCATAGAGTCATAAGATGTGATTCATACGGTGGCACTGAGGTGACATTTATGTGTTTTTATTTATCTCGTTCGCACAAGATGCTATGTCGTGACAGCGAGATACTATACGTGTCGTGGCCACGACATAGTATTTCGTGCGCATGACTTAATTATCTGGATTACAATGTTCCTAGAGGACAAAGACAACATTGTTTTATAAAGAATCTTAATTTATCCAATTTTAATTAACAATATTCCTTGAGGACAAAGACAACATTGTTTTATAAAGAAGTTTACATATCTTATTTTCCTTAGCATTAATGATTTTAATCTTAGAAACACACTTGCTTTCACTTGTAAGACTTATGGAAATATGCCTTCTCACCATAAACCACACAATTAGGTGTAGAAGCTTTTAAATTCAAAATAAATTTACAAAAATGCAACTAAAATTTCTCTAGAATTTGAACTTGTTCGAATCTCCAAACTTCACTTTCATAAAGAAGGATGGGTTAAACCATAGAGTTAAATAAATGTAGTTGCAAAGAAATTGGTAAACATAATTTACAGGGCTTTTGGATCACAGAAAACATTGCTCGTCTAGCATTATCAACAAGAAAAAAGTACTCCAAGGAAAGTAAAGTTATCTACTAGATCAAGCTTTTTAGCATTGTACTTAAAATCAAAATCATCCTTAGGTTTTGACTTACTAAAAACCACTATTTTAGTCTTAGCTTCATTTACAACAAGATTCCATATATTACTGTAATCACTCATAGCTACTTACAAATAGTAGAAGCAAACCAAATATTTCCGTTTTACAAATGACTAAATCTTATAATGAATCTACATGTATATTGAGTAAAGTCTTTATCTTTTTTTCTTCTTCATTATCTACTTTAAGAGACCTCAACAGGTCTGCAAACCTATATATTCCTGCAGAGGTTTTAGTAGACATATTTTGTAGCGATAAAATTCCAGATAACTTCAAACTCCTCACAGTGATTACCTCCCTTGGCAGATTTTACTGATCAAGGCGGTCACTGCGTAGGAAGTATGATAATAGGGAGACCTACAATACAGAATATAGATAAAGCTCTGTCATAAACTCTTATCGTATTTGGTAAAAACTTACTTTATCCAATAATGCTTACAATTTACATACTAGGTAATGAAACATTACAATAAGTTTAAGATCTCTTCTGGATATTTGTTAATTTATAAATTAATAATAAAATAATTGCACATTTTAAATGTGACCTCAATGTGAAACTCATCTATCGCTGATTTGCTAATCTGTAAGACCCCTACCAACTTGACCAGCAGGCGACGTAATGTCAATTTAGGTGTAAAAGCCTAGGTCTCTGTTGTTGAACTAGATCTAGATAGTCTTGTAGCACTGTATTAAATCTTATCACCAGGATATCTTCAGCTATTTTCTGAAGAAAAACAAAAACGAATTAAAAAAAGAAAGGAAAAAAAGAAAGAAAAAGAAAGTATCTACGTATGCATTGTATATGTTTTGCGTTAGATTACGGTATGAAGGGTAGATGTAGCTGAAAATAAGGTATCTCTTTTGATAGGGAATTTTCTCGAGAAGATCGTTTATTGACGTCACACGTATGAAGGTCTGCGTGACTGCATGATCTAAACTTTTCTGCCTACTTCATACTTTTGTAACGATCAAATTCAGTAGGTATGATAAGACTTGCAAATACCACACTGGCCATAGTTTACGCAGAAGCAGTGGGTCCATCGGTGGAGTATTCGTCGCAGAAGCGGTGGATAAAATATGGCTGTTTGCTGTTGTCGGTAAGAATATGACTGAATTTTGTTTTATGTTTTAATGTTTTACTTGAAACACTTAGTGAGACTGGAGCCCACATGTGTACTCTTTCCACTTATTACACGCACACTGTGTAATTCATTGCCGTTTATGCAAACACTTCTGTACAGTTTGACGAGGGTACGCCACTTTTGCCTTATTTTGGTTAAAGCACGTACAAATGTGCGCAACACGACCCCATAAGACAACGGCATCTCATCGTATGTATGATACTTTCACACTGACTAATTAAAAGCGGAATGGCAGGTCCGTGCATATATTTTTGCATTACGGCGTATGAGTTATACAAACATAAAGTTAACACATGTTCATGGCGTTTCGACAGTATCATATTAGTTATAAAGATTTTGACAGGCTATACAATATGGCCGTATAGAATCGATTGTTTGGAAAAATAATATAAAAATGCAATTTCTTATTAAATAAATAGCAGTCGTGTATATAAACTTTATAATACTGCATGTTTATAACATAATTTTTCATTGGATAATCGAGACGTTTATTTAGTTATAAAGATTTTGGTTTATTTATAACTGTATTTTCTGATTTTTACATACATGTACAACATTAAATAAACATGTTTCTAAGATGCCAAAGTAAGAAAGGTTTGTACTCAAGTGAAAAGTGTGTTACGTCAAGTTAAACCCTTAAAAGATACATAAATTATATCGGGCCCACCGCACTGCGTTGCAATCAAATCCACCGCCGTCTGCGATGAAATCATTTTTTGTCACTTATGTTTATAAACAAGCAATAATGATTTTCCAAATTTCCAAAATGTAGTTAGTTTGTCAAAGTATCATACATACGTTATGAAGCTGTTGTATAACGGGGTCGTTTTGCACACAATTGTACGTGCTTTAACCAAAATTAGGCAAAAGTGGCGTCCCCCCGTCAAACTGTACAGAAGTGTTTGCATAAACGGCAATGAATTGCACCGTGCGTTTAATAAGTTGAAAGAGCACATATGTGGGATCCAGTCTCACTAAGTGTTACCATTAAAACATAAAACAGAATTCAGTCATATACTTACCGACAACAGCAAACAGCCATATTTTATCCACCGCTTCTGCGACGAATTCTCCATCGCCGCTGCAATGGACCCACCGCTTCTGCGAAAGCTATGGCCAGTATGAATACATGTATCTTGTCTTACCAGTGTCATATTTGCGTGCTGCTCAAGTTTCATCTTTTTTTTTCTTGCATCCCATCACATTACCTTTTCGTTTTCAAGTAGAATAAGTTGAATATAGAAATTAAATGTGTATTCTCCATATTAATTGTCCTGTGATGATAATTTTGTCTTACCGGTACTTGGACAATTTCAATAAAGGGTACTGTGCCGCTATGATAATGTGAGAGTGACGTTGCATTATTGTGTGCACAAAAGTTTACAATCTTTGTCTGAATAGGTAAGAAGCGAATATAATAATACAAGATTTTGAAAGTAGTCATAGTATTTGTGCAGTGCACGAGTATTTCGTGCCAACTGAACTATAGTTTAAACAATTTGTGTACTTGTATGCAGTATAAGGTTGCCTACATTGAAAGCAAAGAAAAAAAGTGAAATGAGAAGTAAATAAAAAAGATAACACACCACTCGTAATCCTTACAAGTAAAAAAAAAACAAATTCTTTATACAGAAATAATTTTGCGAACCGAACCTATCTTGCATTGATATTCAACTAGAAATTTAACTGACAGTCTTACCTTCTGCGTTACGCGGACAGTTGGCAAATTTGTTGATATTTTAATTCATATCGTAAAAAGATGATAAATACAATATGATACAAATTTTACACGGTAATAGTGGACTTGACTGCCGCGTCACTAAATAATTATCCTATGATTTGCACTTATATGTTTGAACCCTTCGTTCTGTCATGTTACTATGATATTGTTATTATTGTTGGTGTTGTTTTTCTCCCTTTTTCACTTTGTCTGTCTTTTGTATGATCATTTGAATATGCATGTATTTAGTTCTCATACATTTCTATTTCTATTTTATGTTTCATTTTTACATCTACATCATCTACATCATACTGCTTAACAATCAATTCTGATTATGAATACTCATATTTGGTCCACTCTTAAGAAACTAACTACATTTCAAATGATTTTTTAAAATTGTATTTAACATTTTAAGAATCAATCAATTTTAAAAACACTACGATTACGAAATATAAATTATTGTGAATATATGGATCAATATATAACACTTCATTTCATTATATTTCTTACATTTCTGATAATGCTTTTTCCTGATGCTTGACGTTTTCCCCAAACTTAACACAACTGCATATCAACCTGTGTACAAAATTATTTTATCTCATGCATTTGTAACTATTTGAAACAAATGTTGTCAAATAAGAAAAAGATACATAAAACACTCAAATGTTATGGTACCTAACTATGATACTAGCATACAACACTGACAAAGACGCTCTGTCTATTGCGCTATCAAGGCACATGAAAATATGACGTTTTACATTGTGTTTCATTTATTAGACTTCAGTCTGCTTTACCTATTTTTAATTTTTATGATAACATAGTCTAAAGTTATTGTCATTGGACAGTACTTCGGCAAAAATGCCCCCAGGTTAATATTTGAAAACAGTGAAATATATCTCCAATATCTAACGCATATAAAACGTTTTTGAAACGTTCATGTTTTGCAAAATTATAATAATTCTGCTATATACATAAAATGAGAAGTAGAAAAAACTTTAAACACAAAATTTTCCAAGAAGTTATATATGATCTTTTTAAAATTTCATAGCGGACTTAAAAATATGTGTATAGGATATCGACCGAGTACGAGGTCTTTCTGTTTAGGAAAGACCTGGCCACGAATTTCATGTGACACCGAGAGCGCGTAGCGCTCGAGGTGTTTCATGAAATTCGTGACCAGGTCTTTCCTAAACAGAAAGATCGATGTACAAGGCCGATATCCAACTTACACACCGTCAAACTATTGGCTTGAGCAATGGCTGATCCGAAACATTTGATGTAATGCACAAAGATTATTTTTTAACACAGCGCATAAACAGGTAAGCTTTTATCAACGTTCTGCTTAAATATAGTATATATTTTGCATTTAACTTTGTTTTTTCCTTTAAAATAATAATAAAAAGGCTAAATGTGCAATTTGTCAATAATAAAAATAAAGTGAATAGGTCTGTAATTGAATTTATGTAACAGAATGCATCTAGGACATTTGCCACACCCCCCGAACAGTTTCCCTCTCGGACGTTTGTCCCTTTTTTGCTGTGGCGACTTGTAACTTGTCAGAGGTCATCTCGTATATATATTTTATGTACTTTATTTTTTTTAATATGGATGCTAATTTGTTTTCACAAATTTGCGCGAGAGTTTTTGTTTATTGAAGCATTCGAATTTCGACAATAGGCGATGAATTTTATTTTTTATAACAAACAATTCAAAAATTATATTTTTTAACATTTTTAAAACATGGGGGGATGGCAAATGTCCAACCCTTCCAAAGATATGAGGGGGCAAATGTCCGCCACTGCAAAAAGGGAGAAAACTCCGAGGGGGCAACTGTCTGAGGGGCAAATGTCCGGATACCCAGCAGACCACGAAAGACTTACATATGTATATTGTTGCATGACAAGTGTAAGATACATGATCCGAAATTATATTTTATATAACAGATTATAAAGTGTTCTAGAATAAAAATGATCGCTCATCATATAAATGTTTATACTAAATCACTTATACTTTATATTAACATTTCTTTTTCTAGATTCTTTTAATAATATCCTAATCGGTTTTGTCGATATTTAAATAACTAATGGGAGATGTGTCCATTGTAGACCAATCCACTTTGAGTACTTGTATCTGCATGTCACTATAAGCAAGGTTTGGATTATATCTTTAACGTTCTTTGAACATAAGCCCTGGATTCGAAGGTTTTCAGGAGAAATCAGTTTTGATTTTTCGCGGTTTAATAGAAAGGCAGGATAAAGCCTAACTAAAAGGTTGACGGGGATTTAACAATCTGATTGATCCCGAGGATGGGACTGTTACCAGGGACTTTGTTATGAACTGTGGGTAGCTGCGGTTTCCCAGAGCGTATATCAAAAATGGACGTTATTTGAATCACAAATGAAACGGGCATATTTTTGTTATATTTTTTCGATATGAATGTTTGGTACAATTTATATGTACTATGATTTTTTTATGGATGTGATTTAGAATCGTGATTAGTATGCGATGATAACTGTTTTAGTTTCATAGAAATGTAAGAAAACTTAAAGCATCCATTTTTGTTATAATGTGAACTTAATGACAGAAGAAGCGCTTAGATTACTATTACTTTAAAAAATGACGCGATTGGAAAATTGTTAAATGTGTCCTAACTTTGATATGCTATACATTTATTTTATTCAAAAATTTAATAAAGGGATGTTGGAATAATTTCTAAGTGCATGCAATAAACATTATCTTGTTTAAAAGAATGTATCCAGATTTTGTAAGACAGGAATATTTTGACAATCATTTATTTACATTTTCAATTTTTGATTGCATTTCATGTTTTCTTTGTCTACGCATAGGCAGGTCTATATTTTCACGTGTTTTTCATGACCGAGTCTGTTTGACTAGAACAGACCTGTGCACGTGCAAAAGATAGACCTCATAACGGACTTTCTTTTGTTTAAACAGGTCTATCCAAAAAATATAGACCTGTCACAAACAATAGAGGAGGTGTGTAAAAACTGATAACCCGCTTGGTTTGCGTTACTAATGTCGTATATAAACCAATTCAAGACATATCTGTGAAAATTAGCCTCCTTATCAATAACATAAGGCAAAGGCATTTACAAAGTCTGCCATTTAATAAAAGGGCGGACAACTCTTTGTCCCTTTCTCGTAAGAGAAGGGGAATCTTGTGATACGTGTATGTGGTCGCACGGTCACTTTCCTACAAACATGTCCTCGATGAATGTATGTGGTCGCATGGTCGAAAATCTCTTATTCAAGATTTTAAAATCAGAATGAGGAGTACTAAAAAATTATCGTTTACGCCATTTGCAATGGTTCCAGGGAAGGTTACATTAATCGACTCCTCTTTTGGAGCGCAATAGTTACCTCCTTTTCAAACCCTTACGCCATTTGCAATGTTATCAGGGAGGTCACTCTAATTAACCTTTTTATAGGCGCATCAGTTACCTGCCTTTGAACCCTTACGTCATTTGCAATGTTTTCAGGGGAAGTCATTCTTACTGACTCTTTATTCAGCCCTACAGTTACCTCCCTTTAAACTCTTACGCCATTTGCAATGTTATCAGGGGAGGTTACTCTAATCAACATTTTGTTAGCGCAACAATTACCTCCCTTTGAATCCTTACGCCATTTGCAATGTTTTTAGGGGATGTCACTCTAATCAACATTTCTTTAATGCAACAGTTACCTCCCTTTAGAACCTTAACGTCATTTGAAATGTTATCAGGGGAGGTTACTCAAATCAACATTTTGTTAGCGCAACAATTACCTCCCTTTGAATCCTTACGCCCTTTGTAATGTTTTCAGGGGAGGTCACTCTAATTAACATTTCTTTAGTGCAACAGTTACCTCCCTTTAGAACAGTAACGTCATTTGCAATGTTTTCAGGGGAGATCACTGTAATCAACATTTTTTAGTGCAACACTTACCTTCCTTTAGAACCTTAACGACATTTGCAATGTTCTCAGGGGAGGTCAGTCTAACGGACTCTTTTTTTAGCGCAACAGTTACCTCCCTTTGAACCCTTACGCCATTTGCAATGTTTTAAGGGGAGGTCACTCTAAGCGACTCTTTTTTGTAGCCCAAAAGTAACCTCCCTTTGAACCCTTACGCCATTTGCAAAGCTTTCAGGGGGGGGGGTCATTCTAACTGACTCTTTTTTCAGCTCAACAGTATCGTCCCTTTTAAACCCATACGCCATTTGCAATGTTTTCAGGGGAGGTCACTCTAATCAACTTTTGTTTTAAATTGATACACAGTAGATATGTCCTGTTTAAAGTTCTATACACTATAGATGGTCACAAAATTAATCATAGTGCCATTAAAAAAAACTGGCAGTTTTTTTCGGACGAAATCCGTCTGTCTGTGTGACTTCCTGTAAAATAAACCGGGAAGGACTGAATATGAAAAGAATTTCATTGATCATTTTAGAATTTATATGAAAAAGGCATAGCCTCAAAGCGAGCTCGATTTACTTTTACCATGAAATAGTATTTTAATAGTATCGTTCAAAATAAACGATACTATTTAGATACAATTTCACATTTTCCGTTTTAAAATTGTGATTCAGTATTTTATACATTGCTTCCGTTTATTCTGGTCCCCTGTCCTATTATGGTGGCTATATGAGTGCGCAGGACACCAGTCTACGCTTCCGTTTTTAATCAGAATACCTCGGTTTTTATCGTTCTCTTGTTATTCGAAAAATTGCGATGTGTCAATTCAGTACTTCGGACGAAAGTTTTCAAAACCATCACTATCTAGCAGTTACTCGCGTTACCGTAGAGCTCGCTTTGCTAGCAGGCTCTTCGAGCTCGCTTCATGCTGAAATCGGTAAATCTCATTGGTCATTCTTAATTGAAATGTAAAGGATAGTTCTAACCATCATAAAGTAAAACGTAAAGGATAGTTGTAACCATTCTAAAATAAATTTTAAGGATAGCTCTAAAATAAAATGTAAGAGATAGTTTTGCCACTATAAAATAAAATGTAAAGGATAGTTCTAAAATAAAATGTACAGGAATAAGGATAGTTCTTAACGTTTTGGTTGATTTGTCAATGATTTCAAAATTCATAAAGTCTAGCATAAAACAAGTTAAACGGACACCTAAAATAGAATTGTCCTACTTTGAAAAATCATCAATTTAAATATGCTATAATTTCATTTCAATGCTTACAAAATGGGTATTTCCTTTAGTTACAAGAAATAACTGTTATGTCATTGTTATGCAAGTATTTCTTTTTGTAACCAGTTTTACTTCGGCCGAGTATCTTTTTAAAAGATACTTCTTGATTAATATAAGACATGTTGAATGACCTTATTTAAACGGTTGTTTGTAAATATTACCCGAGCCGCCAGGCGAGGTTATATTGCAAACAACCGTTTATATACGGCCAATTGTCCTGTCAGGATTATTTATAACGAATTTATAAAGCTTTGAACTTCCTTTTTAAAGAGTATAAGTAAGATTTCCAGCTCGTGAAAATATATCGAATTTGATCATGTTTCGTGAAAATAGTCCATATTTCACTCAATCGAGAAACATTTTCTTAATATTTCTTTATAACTAAACCCATCGTCGCTGTCGTCGTCATATCATCATCAGTATCATGATAGTAATACATGTAATCATTGTCACTGGTACATGTATATCACGATCGTTTTCTTTTAACTTACATTAGAAAAAAAAAGAATTCTAGATTATTTATGGTGAGACCATTTGCATATACATGTGCGAGTACATAATCCATTTATTAAGCGTTGACATTGTATACTAAGCAAAGTTATGGACTAACTTGAATCTTAATTTATTGTCGTTATATGTGTTTAAATAAACATACTACTAGTATTCAAAATAGATACCATGACGAGTGTTTACATTCATTTAAATATTATTTTGCAATTTCAATATTTCGTCCATGAAAGTAACATTTCCAAGTTTGAATATTGAGGGTATACTTTCACCCTGAAACAACACATTGCTGTAGCCTGAAAAATGAGGGAGGGTATTGAGAAGAACCTCTGTCGGAATATTAGCTTTGACTGAGTAAAGTGTTTAAAATATCTATTTCCACTTGCAACCTTTACTGCACATCAGTCTCTGCTGTTCTATATACAGTCGTTTTTCCTCAGTTACTAGTCTTGCAGTTTCTATTTTAAGTTTTTCCCTTTCAATAGTAATCACGTCAGTTTCATAGGAAATTTCTGCCTTTGTTTACGTTGTGTTATATGGCCATTTCTTCCCGCTTTAACACACTGTTCACGGTATTCAAATGATTACTTAATTCCATATTTAATAACTAACTTAACTTGCTTAAATATCACTTTCGAGATACTCGCGCTAGTCTCTCGTTCACCAACCTTCCGTCAATCGTTAGCACGTTCGTAAACACAAATATAACGATAGCTTCGAGATACTAAACCCAGTCTCCCTAACTGGGTTGTTCTATTTCCTCTGTAAAAACCAGACTCATGTTCAGACCACTATCAAACTAAATTGGGAGTGTGTGCGTTGACATATTCTAGACTGTACGTGTACGTTGATATTTCTGTAAGTCGGGCCATTTTTAAATCAATACAAAAAAACTGAGAGTAGGAAACCCGTTCCTTTTTCATTAAAACATTCTATTATATATTTCAAAACGTGAAATTTTACTTAGAACTGAAATGTGTATAGTATAATTAAGTTATCAACACTTTTACACAAGAGTGTGTACGTTGTCATCGACTTTGTAAATATTGTTTGAATGTTCTCAGAAAATACAAAACGTTAGACGACACCAAATGCATTATTAGAAAGCATCGGAAATGCCGCGGTCGGTAGGCTATGTAGCATAGTTTAAATCGCCACGATCGAAAAAATAACTAAAAAAAATACGTCAGCCGCGCTTTTTGTCCTGTTGCGATGACTTTTGTGGTCACGGTGATCAAAGTTGCATACCCACGGTGGATAATGCTGATCCGAATCATGATGGTTTGACAATGTAAAGCTAAGAAAGTAACTTCTGTTTTATCGGCCTGTACACGAACAATGAGTATTCCGCATGTTGTGATAAACACTTTATATTCCTACTCTCAGAAAACCAGTTAATGTTTTGTCGTTTAACAAAATGTATTTTAGCAAAGTGATACCCAAATATTTGAATAAGTTTACCATTTCAACGAGGGCGTCGTTAACAAACAATTTTGGTGGCTTCTTTTTGCCATGTTGTAATTTTGGCCGGCGGGGCGCAAAAAGAAACAAAAACAAAACAGAAAAAAAAAAAAAAACGCACGAAAATACGAGAGAGTGTACATTCGATGAACCAGACGTAATTGCGTGCTTTCGCGGTTTGCTCCGTGGGACGCCAGATGAAATCACGAAAAATGCGATACAGTGATTACCTTATCGTATTTTTGCCTTTTCATATTCGTTTTTTTGTCTCTCCTCCCCAGGTGGAGCGAAATTACGACATGACACAAATCAGCCACCATACATAATTGAAATATATGTAACTTATTCAAACATTTTCATAACAAAAATGAAGGTTATTACACATGTCTTTAATAATGAAAATTAAAAGATAATGGAGTACATATTTTGAATCTGACTTGATATGACGTAAGAATATATATAAACATTTTTATGTATTGGCGTTACAAGGGAACTGTCTATAAAATTTGTCACGGGCTTTTAGGACAGCCCATTATATATTTTTCTGTATCTGTTTATTTATGCGATGCAAATTCTGTTCAAATATTATATTGAAATAATTGAAAAAAGTATGCTTATAAAACAATAGACGGAAACTAGTGTATGTCCGAATACTAGACAAGGACTGCCGCTGGTAGGTTTAGACTGCTTGGTTGTGTCTATCCAACTGTTAACGATTCTCTCTAGCACACTCATAGGCATCCCTCCATTTGCCAGTATTTGGTAATGAAATTCTTTAAGGTCAAACTTGTCTCCTGGAATGGTAAGACAAAATTTAAAATCATGATAAAAATGCGACATTTAAATTCATTTAAAAAGAATGCGTACAGTTGTATCCATTTGATGTTGAAGTAAAATCATTTGAGAAAAAAATGCTTGAATGTTTCATTTCTAAAAAAATATTGTGTTAGACTTACCTAATTCTCTTTCAGCCCTTTGTCTAAGCTCTTTTATTTTTATTTCACCGAGTTTGTAAGCACAAGCTTGACCTGGCCATGTTATGTAACGATCAATTTCATTGGCTGCACTCCCACCAGCCAATGCGGTATGATTTTGAAGATATAGAATAGCTTCTTCTCGAGTCCATCTATAATAAAAATCAATAATATTAAAAATTTTCTAACATTTCAATACAAACGAAACCAAGATAAATGAGAGATACATATGTAAGAACTAGAACTATTAGTTTTGAAGACAATCAACAATACGATTAAAGTATCATTTATCATAGTGTTTTTCTTCTCTTTTTATATCATGAGGATAATGAATATCGTGTAAAACTGTCGATGGATAACCATGCACCTAACAACAACAACAACAACAAACATTCAATAAAATGGTCCAAATCAAAAGACCATTACATTCCCATAGTATATTTAGATGAGGCTATGATGTATGCGTTACGAATGTAGAATATATCGACATATGTGCTCCATATATTATAGCACAAGCAAAGCAATCAAAATTTAATTCTGACAGAATACCATTGTCAAAACGTGCTTAAAGAATGAGTATTGTGATTTCAGGGGAGATAGATATTGTGTAAAAGAAATAAAAACTTAAATGACAAACCTCATATAATGCAGTCCTGTGTCAACAACGAGGCGAGAGGCTCGCAGAATTTCGTAACTATAACGACCCATCCTAAAACAGATTTATAATTACATGTACATGTATTATTATTATTATTATTATTATTATTATTATTATTATTATTATTATTATTAAAATGACATCCTGATGTGTATGGGCTATTTAGGATACTAACTCCTAACATATCAATCCGAAATATATTTATAACTCTTTATCATTTATAGGATCGGATATAAGACGAGCTGTTCTTTCTCTTAACGTTATCTTATTTTATCTAATATTATATGACACATTTACGCATGAGCCGATTCAATGAATACTTATATTACATTTAACTACAGAAAATAATGAATTACATTTTAAAGAACCACATCAAAGATTTTCCTAATCGAACCTTTTTACATAAAGAGCTAGATCTGTACCGAAATTTGATGTTCATTTATTATATATTACATATTTTTAGTCTACTATATTGGTCAAAATATGACTAATACCTCAGTATAGTAAAACTTTTAACTATTTATATCTTATTGATGACAAAATCAAAAGATACATGTGTATCAATAACTTTTGTCTTTTTATGTTGGCTTTTAAGTCCCACCAACACTGTATATGTCATATAGCGACTTTCCAGCTTTATTTGTTGAGCGACATCTCCGATACTCTTCCGATGGTTTTCAGGCACGAACCTGAATAAAGCCTTCGACGTTCCGTAAGTTTGTTTCCTTTAGGTAACCAATTTCTAATGTTACATACAAATTGCATAACTGTACAAATAATACAAGAGTAAAAAGTTTACATTTCGTATCCGTCTTTGTACATTCCCATCTCTTCACCAAGATACTCTGAATAAAGTCCCCATCCCTGAAATGAAATGTACGATAGTCATTATGTTATTATGGACCAATGCCTGTGGCAAACTAAAACAAGACAATGAATCATTTTCTTCGCTCTCATACAATCATATCGTTCGCAGAAATATGTTATTATGTAATATGTTGTTATTTGCCTTATTCATAGTCTTAGTTTGAACTACGTATTAAGATATTACAATGTAATTCGACAGAGTGTTAGATGAGTTATCTAACATGAGATGGCTTACTAGGAAAATATAACAGATTGAAGCGCCTTTATTATCTTAAAAATTCAATATGCACATTGCAATCCTAACAATTATTCTAGTTTTCATCTATTTGACAAAGTGCATAGTATCACAGGTCCAGTAGATGTTTTATTGATAATTACGATCGCGATATAAAGTTGTTTACAAGTCATACTACATTTTCAATGTTAAGAACTACACTGTAAATATTTACAAATAACACGTGAACACGCAAAGTTTCTTCAGATTTTACCTCCATATACGCGGAGTAGATCGGGAACCAGTTTGGAACGTCTGCGAAAGACAAAATAGGATTTTTTCTAAAATCTGGAAGATCTGCTCTCAAGGAAAAACTGTTCTGAAACGGCATTTATTTACATGTTAATTTTGTTAATTTAAATACTAGTACATCATAATCGGATATTTAATAAATATGGTATTGCTGATATTTCTTATTTCAAACTTAAAAATCTCGTACTTAGCTAACAGCGCTTAAACGTCCCGGTGGATGTTCTAAACTCTAAACATACTCTAAACATATTCAGTTACATATCATACTAGTGCACCTGGTAATAAAAAAAATGTTTCAATGAATAGATTGTGATAAAATCAACATTATCAAATACATTATGAGGGTGATATTTACATTGCAACAAACATTTTTTAATTTTTTTGGATAAGTGTTCAATGATAAATATCAGTAATAAAGTTTTTGAAAGTGCCTAGTAAGATATCTGTTATATTACAGAAATAAAAGTAAAATGAATCAAAGACAACAATCTATAAACTAGTTGTTTGTTGTGTTTATTATTATTTTTTGTTTACGCTACCTGTAAGTGATGCCCAGGATTTGCCTCGTGCAAAGACAGTACCATTGTCTCAAACAAAGGCCTTACATGCAAAACAAAAACTTAAATATTATTAAATAAAACTATAATAATGAAAATGAACGACAATTGGATTAAATGTTCAAAGATTATGAAATTAGTAATTTACATAAACAAAAGTGATCAAATGATTATGATAATAAATACATTTGGATTAAATGAATGAATGATTGATTTCAAAGATTATCAAATTCCAATAATCTAATGTCACTTTGTAATAAAAAAGACATTTACATGTATTTAATTGAAATGAAATTTAGTATTTACATATACCTATCAATATATAGAAAATTGATAAAATGTTTATGATAATACAGTCTAACAGTATCAGTGATATACTTACACTTCCAGAGGTCTAAACAAGTTGATAGAAAATACTCCAGGAGAAGTTTCTGACGCTGATGAATAACCACCACCAAGTCCATCATACGACGCTGCTTCTATGCTAAAATTTAACAAATTCCATTCAACAGTTCAGTTCAGATGATTATGCAAAGCTACAATATTAACGTTATGCTTAACAGCACGTAGTTCTAACATTTTTGAGGCTATTACAAATTTTTATCCTTCCCCTGTGTGGGTTATCCTTTGTCGATGAACTTATTTACCAGTGAATATAACATTAACAAACTACCTCATGATGAAAAACAACAGTATTTAAATCGATATGAAAATAAAACAACCCTACTTTTAAAGGTTTCCAAACTATATTTTTCGGCAGTGAAATGCATTATATGTTTATGTGGAAATACTAAATATCACATATCTGAAGAATTATCATATAAATTTTACTTTAAGGGAATATCTGGAATGTCTCTGAAATAGTTTTCTAGAACCGGATTTATTCTTTTGAACACAGTGTCATTGTACGCCTTCAAGATCTTGACCTAAAATAAGAGATAAAAATCGCACAAATGTTTCAGAACATGCCTGGCAATCATATTTTTTAACTTTTTGGTAAGCACTTCGCACTTAGTTTAATTCACTTATATTGTTATAACATATCTCGTCGTATGCAGTAACTATGCAGTAAAATAAAATTCCAAATTTTAAAAGTCACGAATCACTTTGTTCTTCATAAGCCTTTATTTGCATACAATATATTTGAAGAAAAACATAAGTAGCAACATACATGTATGATGCAGATAACATTTATTGTATGTAAAAAGAGGTGGCTGGTATATCTGATCAGTGATGTTATCTCTAATTTGTAAATACATAAAACTGACTAGTATATTGCAGTTTATAACAATGTATTTACAACTTTAATTCATTCTCTTAAAGTGACATTATGCCCATCCAAGGGTATATAGTGAGTGAACCGGTGAAAGTCAAAACAAGTTTTCATTTTGCCATAATTCCTTTTAATTCAATAATTAAGTTCGCATAAACAATAAATAACTCACAGATCCAAACAAAATTTCAGTTAATATCCATCAGGATTTACCTGTAACGCTTAGTTTATAAAAAGAGTGGGGCAGTCTTTTTAAAATTTTAGACAGATTTATAATTTTACCCTAAACATTTTCCAATATCAACTTTTGGTCAAACACCATTTTGACAGTCAATCTTTTCAAATAAAAAGTCAATTCAGCTCAATTTGACCATGAAAATATGAGCATAATGTCACTTTAAACATGAATATGCGTAGGGAACTTAGGACGACACAACAAAAGTTCATTTATTTAGATCTGATGACGACCGTATATGTTTCGCCTTCTTTATAATTGGGATTTCACAAAAAGCTATTTTAGCCATGCAATCATATGCATTAAAAGAAGTATCAAAATACTGTTATCCGTGGAAGTCTAACAAATTGCTGATTTTTGTAAGAAGAAAAAAGGGTTTGTAGTAATTTTCTTACAAATTATCTTGAAATAATGAAGTCAATTTTTAAATGAGCAAGATTATTTTGCCAATTTACCTGTCGGCTATATGGACAACGCCATGTTTGTTCTCGAAATCGCGAAAATTATCTACTCAGTATTTTCCAGGGTAAGAATTAGACACCACATCGCTTTAAAAATTATGAAAGCTGGCCAATGATTGGCTGTGTGAAAGGTCACAAGATATGACTTCGTATTTGGTCACTGTCGGATCTAAAAGCGGAGCGTTATTAAATCAGCTAGATTGGACGGCACAATCATTTACAGTAAAAACCCGCTAATGAGACCAATGAAGGGACTTTACAAATCTGGTCTTAATAGCGGGTTGGTCTCATTAATGAGTTTGGTCAAACAGAAAACCAGGCAATATATTAAGGGATACCATGTACTGTACACATGTTTAATTCTGGGCTAACCTATTTCAAATGAGAAGATATAAAGCATACACTATTATTTTTTTATTTTCATTTATTTTCTTTTACTTTTTAACATAATAAAATTTTTAAACCTCTTTAGAGGTACAAAATGTATTATGAATGTCTTTAAACACAAACATATTTTTACATTCTTGTTAAAAGAATGACATGACTTACTCAATTAAATCACCATTTTACTACAAAGCACACCGAACAATTAACCTTTAATTATTTTCACAGTTTTCATTGCCGATAACAACTTCAAAAACCTAATCGTATCATGTTTATGTTTGTTTAAAATTATGGAACGAAAGAGATAATGATAGCAGCATGCAGTAACACCTCTAAAAAAACTTATTGAAAGTTTTCTGTTCAATATTTTGTTGTTTTAATCCTCCAGTTATGACATTAAAGGTGTGAAAAATTAAAATTATCGACAATATTATTGATCATTTACCGGTTGGATACAAAGTAACCTTGACCTCTGCCGTAAATTGGATGTCGTTAAATGTCGTAAAACTAGGACAACTGTTGTTTACATCACGTGTCAAAAAGATTTCAGCAATATACATGCCTGTCAATATCAAGGTGAGAAAGTGCCTGCGGTCGTATTTATGGGTTTCCAAATGTACAGAATTTACGAAATGGGACTGAATTTACTGGTCGTATTACGGAATAACGGGGTGGTCTCAAAATCGGGGTTAGCGACCATTAAAATAAAGAATAAAAAAATCGGGTCTTTAAAAAATCGTTCGTATTAGCGGGTTGGTCTTGAAAACGGGGTGGTCGTAAAGCGGGTTTTTACTGTATATAAATTCTACGTTCTTTACCACTAAATGATCATTTCAAAAGGAAGACAATTGTAAGTGTAATATGCTGCAAGAAATGTTAATGATTGACTACCTAACGGTGATGATATGATAATCCTATTGATTGTTGTTGGAGGAAATACAATGTTATCATACTGGAACTCGGTAAATGTTAGGGTTTTCAAGCTAATATTCCGGTACAATCAAACGTTTACCGTTAGAGATTCACGGAGCACTACCGGTCACAATGGATTCAGTTAACACGTTATTCCTATTTTCGATGTTGTAGCTGTAAAAGTTTGTTTGAACCCCGGATTAGCCAGGAAAACCAAAATATCCCTAAATTCGGAGTAAGTCTATTATAAGAATAAAATCATACCGTGTCGTTTGTGTAAAACCTTGAATCATCTTCCAAACTCGCAAAGAAAGCTGCGACAGTTCCTTCAAAGCCAAGACTGCTCATAATCTGATAAAAGAGTAATTATATCAATCTTGAGAAGAACTTAAATCTTTTAGATTTGTTTCGGAACTGTTATATAATCATTTGTATCATAGACGTACTGAAATATCAAAACGTAAATTGATTATAAAGAACCTTCTTTTTATATTCAATATTTATTTTTCAGATTTAGTCATTATTAATTAGCCTTTTGCCTTTCGCTGACTGAGGTTGTCGTCATTTGATCTTAAATTTTCTGACTTGTCTCTAATTTCAATGCATTTATTGATAAGTGTTATTAATAATATGGTGTAAAGAAATAAAATTTCTATGATCACAAACATA
Source organism: Ruditapes philippinarum (assembly GCF_026571515.1). Classification (NCBI taxonomy): domain Eukaryota; kingdom Metazoa; phylum Mollusca; class Bivalvia; order Venerida; family Veneridae; genus Ruditapes; species Ruditapes philippinarum. The sequence continues at coordinate 249,620 of NW_026856948.1, read as the reverse complement.
CTATATCAATTCAAATCAGTGAACTTCCGTCTTGGGATTTCCATTGCTCTCTAGTAATGTCCCTATTCAAGAATATCGCATCCATTGCGGAATCTATTTCAAAAGAACTTTCAAAAGTTCATTCATTACCTTATGCATTTCCTTTGTTATACGATCAACTTCCTTCAAACCAACATCATGGACATCTGCTGGTGTCATGTCAAAAGATAGATGCCATTTTAAACAAGCTTTGTAGTATTCGTTTGAAGGATCCCATGCATAGACACCGTATTCCTTTCTGGTATTTGGCATGTATTCCTGTAAGAAAACATTTACTTTGTCTATAAAGGTGAATACATATAAATGCCATTTGGTAATTAATTTCCAAAAATTGCTTCCGAGACATCATATTCTTATCTATTTCTATATAATTTTCTATGATAAATATACTGTAAAAAGTCGACATAAGAATATAGAATCCGTTTAATAAACAAATGTAATCCGGACTGACATCTCTGAAGAGTAATAAGTTTAGGTTATGGTTGAGTACATAGATTTTGTGCGAGAAGAATAAAAGATATTAAAATTTTCCTATTATGAGTATCTTGACCTATAGCCTGCGTTGGTCTTTCATTAAATGTACAATAACCGTTGATGCTTTTCAAATATGACGCTCGAAGTATTTCACCTTATCAGAAACTTTTAAATGGGACCTCTAAATAAGGGGCTTCAGCATTTTGTGTCATAAATGTAATTACATTGACAATGAAGTTCTTGAGATCTCTAAAGGCATTCATATAAGCTAACACTGCCTCCTTTCCTCTGTTCCTTATATATGTTCTGAAATTATAAAACATTATAGTAACATATACGGTAAATACATGACAAAAATATGATAGACAAGATCAACAAGGAAAGGCGGCATCCCCCCCCCCCCCCAAGACACTGCAACAAAGTTATTTATCTGAAGCTTTATCAGCTTACACTCGTATGTTATGTATGAATCATGTATATCATTTCGAAAACTACAAAAATAGCATTGTTATCCAGTGTTTTTATGTTGGCAGTTATTTGCCAGTATACATGTATAATGCCAAACTCTTACGCAGTTGTCTCCCTTCGCGTCGCTACACAGAGCATAAACCAATCAAATGACTGTGAGGAGTTTGGTACAAAGCAGACAATAGAGAAACAAAACAATTATTTGGTAACGCTGTATCCGAGAGTCGGTCGTTTTCTTTCTTAATATGTTTAATTTATTACTGAATCCCAAACAAAACTAAACAAATGGGAAGAGTTGATTTAAAGGCGATCTTTACTAAAACGTTTATCCATGTTCCATTGCCCGACGGCCTATGGAATAAATGAATAGTGTCATTACAATGTTTCTTTGTAAAAAACAAAAACGTTCTACCTATCCGAGTCATTTGTAACGTGTGAATTGTCTAGAAAATCTCCAAATGGGCTATAGTATGATGAATTTTCAGGTCGGTCGAAAATCTTTTCATCAATTTGCTCTGGAACTTTAGTCTGAAATGAAGTAAGATGGTATTATTACCTGCCGTGCAACAAATAATGTTTCTCTATACATATTTTGTATACATACTGACATAGGCACGTTTAGATCAGACCAAAACCGATTGGAGGTTCGTACAGAGTTACCTAGCCTAGACAAACATTTAAACATGTATATCATATAAAAATGAAGCCTATGTCATGATATATGTATAAGATATGCTGATCCATTACAAATATCAGACATGGATGAATCAATATTCTTAAAAGAAATAAAGACTGTTTATTTGTAACCTTAACGAGAAGAATAATTTCATATGACACTTGGTCTGATTTTTGAGAATATTTGAAATGCTGTATGTATATTGTAAATTGTAATATGTATATATATTCTAAGAAATAAAATATGTTTAAACTTAACGAGACGAGACGATGATTGCATAACCGTGTGATGATATTGTAAACGTTAAATCTAAAACAAAATATAGGAAATTAGAAACGTAATCCAGTAAGCTTATTAACAATGAAAGAATGTAATTAATAGAAGGACCAAAGACATAAAACAGATATACTTAAAATTATTACCATCGACACATTGTGCAATGTTCTGTTCAATGAAATTGCGCGACGACCAAGACTTTTAATTCCATCAACCTAGGGAGAAAAAGTACAAACAAATAGAGGTTAAGGTCCAATCAAGGCCTGTTATGATTGATTAAACTTTGTACTAATTTCTTTCAAATATTTGGACAGAATAGTATAAAAGAATGAAAGACAAATGACTATATAATTATAATGCCATCAATTGAGCATTTATCTGACATCGGCAATGATTATATCTACGACACATAATAATCTACAGTCGGTGCGAGTTCCGAAATTATAATCACCGTTTAATTTTGAACATTTCTTAAGTCAGTGCATTCACATATTGTTCTGTTCATTGACAACTGGATCATTATCCCGCAATAATCGATGCCATAATATTACCTGCTTTTGTACAGCATATAGTCTCGCGATGTAGTTTTCAAAGTCCCCACGTGTTGCACTCGGGGCGAAAGAAGGTCCGCCGAAAAGTTGAATACCAGTTATAAAGCTTATAGGACTTAAGGCACCATACCTGTAGACATCATTAATATATAGCATAAACATATAAAACATATAACAACAATAAGTATTTTAGTTAGAATTACCAGCTTCATCCAGATTACTGATAGAAATGCTCATTTTCAAATGAAATACAGCAGAGAATATCATGGTGGATAATGTTAACATATTTTCGTTATTTCTAAATACTAGAACTCTGAAATACATGATGAGGGGATTTTTAAGACTTTAAAGCTTCTTTTGTCATTACCTGGTTACTTACAAAGATTGATCGCTGGTCTTTGAAGTGCAGCAATTGTGCAGCAATAAAATCATACTAATTTTGTCGGTGAAATAAAACAATGATATTCAAATATCTTGCTCAAATTGACAATGCTGTGTATGCATTGTAATAATATAAAGAACCGTCATTCAAAGAAATAAGTCGATATCTACTTATTCATTAGGCCTTAACAAACGGACACCGTGCCCGTCCCCTCATCGATGTATTTGTGAATTTCGTAAGGGACTTCGGATTCGTTAATGTGAGGAAGCCTTCATTGTAGCCTAGGAAACGTAGGAAATGTTGCCGAATGTCGGTTTGATTTAGATTTTTTAAAAAGGACTTAGAAACATGTGTCTTCCAGACGATACGACCTTATAAAGCGTAATCCCGCCAAACTACAGTATCAAGACTTAGTGTAATGCGAAATGTTCTGCCATTATGATGGCTTACCAGGCTTAGTATGCTAGTACATAAATGGTTCAATCCTATTAAAGTGGATTGGTCTACAAGGTGTACATTTACATAAGTGTTTCAAAACATTGATAAAACAATTGAACTGTATCATCTGGGTACGCTTATAAAATATGTGCAGACTATCTTGATACAGGTATTTAATATTCATATAATTATAATTATTTCGTGATTGGTTGTCACTGTCACTATCACGTATGATACTTAATACTTAAAACCTGATTATTTCTGGTATCAATGACATTCACTTATAGATCAATTCGCTTTAAATGCCCGTTATACCTCCGAAATGTTTTATACTTATTTCTCAAAAGCTTTTTAGTTTTGGTGTACTTCTTAAGTTTCAAGAAAGTTACTCATTGGCCAGTTACCTGAAGCATCCTTGCCTTCTGTTGTTCTTTGGAAATTATTATAGTTATAGGGATTTAGTATTTTGCATAGAAGTCAAGATTTAACTTTGTTTACATTTTTCCTACTTTTATGACAAATTATTTCATATTTATTGCTATTTCTTCAGGTAACAAGTATATAACATGCTCTAAAGTTCTGGAAACAAAGTGATCCCTCGGAAGCATTAATCACAACAAAATTATAAGAGAATTGCAGACTCTGTTTGATTGATTCTGTACATGAGGGATAATGAATACGTGCAACATCCCCCACGCTCCCTAGCACCGGCTTAAAACCATTATTTATACGTTATAAAATTCAGGTAAGTAAAATTTATTCGTTTCTGAGGCATAATGTGCCTTTAACTATTAGACTTATGTACAGCGTTGATACAATCTTAATCAAACAGTAAGTAGGTAGTAAATAAGCTCATTCCACTTACTCTGCCCATAAATTTCCTTCGGTGAAAGTCTCGAGTGTGTCCTTTAAAATGTCAAAGTTGACCTTTTCATGGATGTCAAGGTCGTCTTGTTCAATTTCATATAGTCGGGCGAGAAAGTCTAGTGTCTTATTCTGAAAGAAAATTAAGTTAGCAATTTATACAACAGTCAAACAATTAAAATATGATACAGTGCGAATGTTTGTTTTTATCAACAGTAGCTAATATACCCGATTACACCTTAACCAAACATATTGCGTTTTCCATACTTGGTTTATACAGAGTTTATTTTAGTTCGATTGTGTAGGTAGCTATAAGCTTATAGACACAATTTTGCAACCATTATTGAGCGATGAGTGAAAAGTTTCTTGCTCAAGGAAACAACGGCTTGCCCCTGGCAGGGTTTTAACTAATGCGGCTAGTAATCAGTAGAGTACTAGTCCGACGCGTGAACAACTCGGCCATGCCGCCATGTTCATTCTTTTGAATAACACTCAGGTATGACAGTATGTGTTTTAATTAATTTATTTAAAACGCCAATCAACGAACCCTTTTTGTTTGGAATTCTTCAAGACTGTATTCCTCCATCAGATCGTTGTATTTGTACATGCCATCATAGGTCGAAGATGTTGGATTATTTCTCATCCGCCAGTCCCAGAAATCACTCTGGAGGGATACCAAAGACTCGCTGGCATCAGCTAGAAGTAAGAAATCATTTTCTTTAAATTGATTCCTATCACATTTGGTCATGTAATTAGAATCTGTATTCTATATTCGGACAGGTTTTTTGTTTCAACTTTTCGAAATTTTCTAGTTGGGTGGTTCCAATATTCCTACTTGAATAATGTTGAATCACCCTAAGGGGTATGTTGCTTGCTTTTTAAATTTGTCTTCTGATGTCTTTTCTGTGATACGCAGGCTTCATAACCTCTGATCCCCTTTCAAAATTCCATTTTTTTAGTTCCGCCCATTGTTTTCTCGTTTAGGGCACACGCTTTTTATTACTTGGGGACCATACGCCGCTTTTCATGGAATGGCACTACTGTGTCACATTGAAGGTTCCATGATAACCGCCGTATGAACACATCTGCGGATGTTTCTAAATTAAAAATTTTACTATTTCTTGTTTAAATGTTGAATTCTGCTTAAGCCGATGCTAGGGGCGTGGACGGTAACTTGCACTTTCCAGTACCGTCCATGAACAGGCTCAATCAAACCGAGCCTGCAACATTTTCAGTTTTGCCGTGTTGGGCTTTCTTTAGGGATTGTGTTTTTATCTATTTTGTCATATATTATATGTTAAGAGTTAAAATAGTATAAAGCCATATATCTTCTGTTTATTTATTGATTCAACCACTTGCCAGAGATTATTTTGAATTCCGTCTTATGACATTTATTTGTGAAGTTTTATCGAGGTTCTCCTAAATACCTGGTATAAAGCACAATGGGGTGGACTTGGACTTCCATACATATGTCACACAAATAATTGCATCAGTTTTTAGTAAATGGTATCCGACATTTATTGTTTGGAAGTTTTCAGAATGCATCACACATGTCGGACTCAGATGCAAGTCAACGCCACATTGATTTAATAAAATTAAACATCATGTCATTTGTAACTAAATAATTTACCAAATATTTCACTTTGAGAACAATAGTTATTTGCTCTCTAATTCCGTGTGGTAATGTGGCTAACGTCAACATGTAGCATGTAAAATAGTTAATAAATCAAAATTGTATCGTATAAAAGAACGCAGCCCCCGATACAACCTAGCCACAACAGCAGGGTACCCAGAGAGCACCGAACCAAAACCGAAGAGGAATCAAGGGTTTTTTATTGTGTTTTTTGTTGTTTTACACTTGACTACTTGTAAGGTTTATCATATATTGTAGGATTTAAAGTGTCTAAAACTATATATGTTCTGCAAAAAATCATTGTTTTAATTTTAGATAAAGAACACTTCCAAAAATTTGTATGACACAAATATGGTAGTAAATTGTCTTAAAAGAGAATGACACAAGCCCGAAATCGTTGTTAAACGACTAAAACTGTGTATACAATAGCAGAATGATATTTTATTCCTGTTTTCGTACAATAGTCATGTGTGTTTATGTGTTCCTTAGGGATTCGGTTTATTCCTGTATTAGATAACAGAGACGTTCCATGTGACAACTTTTTTGAGAATAGAGCGTAATATTATGGAACCAATATCCTAAAATTTATAAAAAAAAATATATTCTATTACAGAAAGCTTTTATAGTCTTTATATTGCTATATTGCTAAGTACAAATGTATTTTAATTTGAAATACCATTAACATTACAAGTTCTTTATACCTCGCAGTTTTTTAAACAAGTTTTACAAATGTATTAAACTAGTCATTATCAGTTGAATTGATTTACGCAGCAATACGTAAGTATAATTTACAAGCGTGTAAACAAATTCTGCTGCTTTCTGTTGTAGAATATGTAAACGGGATTTGGTCGACTTGCCTCATTACACTACACGATAGTAAAATATGATAAACAAGATCAACAAGGAAAGGCGGCGTTCAATAAACACAACCCGTACACGACCCGGCAACAATAACTTAGTGGTAAGGAGCTCAAGGAGGACCCAAAACAAAAATAGGACAGGGCGCAAGGCAGAACATCATTTTGCTTTTATATGTAGTTATATGCAGGTACCATTCATTCTTTACAAAAAGTAAGAAGCAAATGACTAACAGTATCAAATATATTTCATATTATGATTCATGTAAGATTCATTTAACATATTAATAATAAGCATTTATTTATTGTATTATACATAAATTATACTTTGCTTGCCATTTACATGAAATCAGATTTGGCGTCGTTCCAGTCATTGTATGAAAGCTTAAATTTCCGGGAAAAAAATTCTCGACAAACAAAACGGAAGAAAAAGGTTTCCTAGCTTGATTCATTATTTAAAGTGTAAAGAATAGCTCCATTATTTTTGTATTATAAATTGTTTAAGATTTACTGACATATCGACATTAAACGGCTAAGATATACATAAAGATAAATATAATACGTTTGATAATACATAACTTATTCAATTCTGTAAGCCTTGTTTATTTCCTAAAGTATCTATATGCTTAATAAAAATATCAAAACAGAGACTGAGGGGATTAAGTATTATTATAGTGAATATGCGAATTAAACCAGTGTAATCATCCTATTATTAACAATATCGGCACTGCAATGAAAAAATAAATAAACATGATTCCATTGTATCAAACTATTACTAGTCTGAGATCAATATTCTAACAAATAAATTCGTTAAGAAGTGCATCATTTTAAACAGAATACAAAATTCACAGTGATTGATATGTTTAGTACTTAGCCCGATGATGTGAGAATCGGACTTGTAATTCAGGGATAGATGATCCGGGGGCAACGCAAAACTTCCATGTTAAAATCGTTATCGGACAATGAGTCAAATGGTCTCACCGCTGATTCGAAAATCAAGCAGGAAAATGGGTTGGTAACTTGTTGAGGATGAATAATTACCAGTAAGTTATCCAAGGAAGCCGGTTATGAAACCTGCCCTCCGAAATATGATGACATTACATTTAAATCGAAGCACAAACCAGACAAAATAAATAAAAAAAAAACGCAAACAAATCAACAAAGATTGGTAAAATTTCTATCCTAAATCATTTTTTAACAAATTAATGATATTATAAATATATACTGTAACGTTTAATGTTAGGAAACAAGTATACAATTATAAATATGTTTGTATGTAACTTATATAAACGCGGAATCCATAAAGAACGCCCTAAACTACAAAATTGAATATTCTGTAAGCCCGGTTCGTGAACTGTAGTGGTCAACGCATGTCATCGTTTACAAATTAATTAAACAGCAAAGGCATAAGTAGTTCTCAATATGTCAACATGTTATTGGCAAAATTTTGAATTTTGAAACGCGTCAGTTTAACATAAATCTAATAAATAACAAATAATTTACATCAGTTGCTTTGTTTTTTTTCTCTTGCCGTGGATCGGATTGGTATATGTTATTTTTTACAATAACAAAACTATTATACGCACCTGAAACTTCTATTTCTACAATAGAAATAGTCAGACAGAAAACCATTAAAATCACATTATTCCTTGTTATATCATCCACACCCATGTTTCACTTATTCTTCTCTTTATGCAGGCTCACAACATCTAATTAAAATCGCAGTTGCCTTAATCTTGTCTATCCACTGTTTTTTGTTTAGCTTATGCGAGTACTTGCATGCTTAACATTAAACCAATATATCGCATAATAAAACTAGATATAGAGCGATTTCAGATTATTACATATCATAAATCAGTAATTGGTCTCACAAATTATGAATTTGTTAAATCAACAGTATTTAAGTTCAATTCTTTAAATCAAGATGGTACATCGAAAGACATTTAATAAACGTTTATCATTACCATTTAACTGTTAACAAATAGGCTTCGGAATGATGTGAAGTAAAACTATGTTACATATGGATATATTATAAAGCAAAATTCACCACCATTCAATCAAAAGGATCAAGTTAAAAAAAAACACAGACGTGTACGTTAATTCGTCGTGATATTATAACGAAACACGAGGCTATTTGATTTGTATGAGGGGGCAGGGTGTCGTAACCTCCGAGTATTAATGTGATTGCCGAGTGTTTATATGTTATTTCTCTTTTGTATCATAGTCAAAAATAGATAAATATTCCCTGTTGTCAAAATGTGAAACCCAAGAATAAAAAGTATCCAATGTATATGACTCTTCTATTTACAAATGTATATGCATTTCCCTGTCGTCACAATAAGTAAACCCCAGAAAACATGATCCAATCAACGAGGATACTCTACTTTGTTCCCTACATACGGTGCAGAAACTGGGGTGTGAGTAACATATACGTGCAATCCTTTTCACGCACTGTGTATGTTTTAACTCTGACACATTTTCAATAGAAAGGACTCCAAACTTTATATCCTCCATTGTGTTTTGCTACCCGACATTGTTGAAGTAAATATTGACTGATGTTGGAAGAATAGCCAATTTGCCTCGGTTAACCTAAAAAATCTTAAAACCATTCATTAAAGTAGACGCAAGGATGGCAATTTAAGATATTGTTAGTGTTATGTCTTAACTGTAAAACTATTTCACAATACCCAACAACGCAAAAATGCTCACTCCACTTAGTTAGTGTATAGGTACGAAATACCAATGATGGCTAAGTTAAACATATATAAATATACATAAGCGTTGTACTGGTCCGCAGATGAACTACAATCTTAAAATATAAATTACATATATGAGCATAGGCTATTGAGAAACTTCCAGGATGTGCTTTTTTGTTGTCGATTTCGATCCTTATATTATTATTCTTTGAAAGCACTGAAAAGGTCACAATGGGAATATGCTTCCTACGACAATGAATTAGTAGAAAAAACATCCATAACGTTAAAAATAATATTTTGCCCGAGAGTTTGTGAGACCCGTAGGTTTTTACCTTTAATGCACAAACGATCACAGCGTTTAAATAAAATATAGATTAATGCATACATTTTTAATGATTTTTTTTTCAATATATACAAGTAGTTCGTTTGCACTTGAATTTTGAACCTCATAGTAAGAGCGTTTCACTACAAAGGAATGACACGATTATCGCTTAAGAAAAATTTACATATTAACAGATTTTTTAAGGGGCCGCAATGCACGCTGACAGTCGAGTTATCTGCTCTTACTATACACTAACTATAACGCAAGTCTTGAAATTTGGGAGGAACCATAAACCCGATGAATGCGTTCAACATATTTTTTTAGGAATTGTAAAAAAGTTATATATTATTAGTTGTAAATATTTTTGGACAGGCTAATCGACCTTATTTAAACGGTTGTTTGCATATACATAACTCGAGTCGTTTTGGGCGATGCTTATTAAATTTCCTCATAAATTGACAGCAGCCATGTATAAAGTTTATATGAACGATGAAAAGCAACGTCATAAACGTGCATTATTATATACATAGAAAAATTGCCTTGCAGACTACTTTTTCGTTAAAATTAATGACACTGTATAATTCATATTATTTATTTTGTAGTCGCAATTAACTCGTGTTCTTAATTTCAGATTTTTCGCACTTCCAGAGTAATCACCTCTATTGTACAAACTGATCCAAAAACGAAAAGCGATTAAATGCTTTAAACACAAATTAGGCGTAAAATCGCTAAAAGAATCTATTTTATATAATTCGATATCTCAAAGACATTCGTGTTAGCCGCCATCGCCTATAAACATCTGCATACGGTTAATGTAAACAAACCCCATTCAATATGACACGTTAGGACCATGCCATGGTATCAAAGTAAAACAATGCGGTACTCTAAATTATAAAACGAACCTATTAAGATAGATGTTTTAAGGGCATCAGATGTTATGTTGCATGCAAATCATAGACAAAGCGTCAACAGACAATTAAATAAACAGGCAATATGTTGTAAGGCTAATTCAATACTGGAAGCACTTAAAATACCCCCGATGCAATATCCCCCCCCCCCAAAAAAAAAAAAACACACACACACACACAAAATAAGAAAAATAACAAAAAACAACAACAAAATCAAATCACAACTAAACAATCTTCAAAGATCGAAAATATAACGTCTCTTATTGCATGTATTGGCCTCCGAAAGGTACAAACAACGTCGATGTGACACTTACATAATTATTAAACTGTATAATTTAAACATTTTCAATAAAAATTTATATATTAATCTATATTTAATTTAAACTCTGTGATCGTTTGAGCAGTAAAAGTAAAAACCTATAGTATGCTATTCCGAGGATCCAAGGTTCGAGTCAGACTGCACATTATTCTCGCATTGTGACAATTATAGACTTTTTTTTAAATGGAGATATTTCAATCATTACTCATGGATAAAAATGTTGTCTTTAGTGAATAAAGTATGTGAGGGGTCAATTAGGAGGGTACTGTTTTTTAGGGAAACCTGATGATATTACAATGTAGAATTACGGTCTGAATGCAAGTGTTGTTTTGCTTTGAAAATTTTACATCATATCTCTAATTATTGTTGTACAACTAAATCCTGCCGTCTGTTGAGGCCTTACGTATCCGGATAATGGTGATCAGAAATAAACTTTAGGGCAAAAGATTATTTAAACATTATAGGAGTTTGTTCTAATAATTCATTGTAGTAGGGACGATATTCCAACCATTTTCAGTGCTTTCAAAGAAGGAAACTATAAGGATCGAGATCGGCAACAAAAAAGCACATCCTGGAAGTTTCTCAATAGCCTATGCTAATATATGTCATTTAATATAAACTGCAGTGTTGAAATGTGTAGTTCATCTGAGGACAAGTACAGAGCTTTATACATTTTATATGTTTAACTAAGTCATCATTGGTATTTCGTACCTATACACTAACTACGTGGAGTGAGCATAATTGCGTTGTTTGGATTTTGTGTCTTTAATCTTGTGTTATAGATTTACAGTTTAGAGATATCACTAACAACATCTTCAAATTCCATCCTTGTGTCTACTTTAATGAACTGTATTAAGTTATTTAGGACTACACTGCCAAGGCAAATTGGGTATTCTTCCATCATCAGACAACATTTTACTTCAACGGTGTCGGATAACAAAACATAATGGAGGATATAAAATAATTGTACCATAGTTTGGAGTCATTTCCCTTGAAAATGTGTCAGAGTTAAGTCGTATACGAATACATGCACAGTGCGTAAACTTGAGTGAAGGTATATGTTACCCACACCCCAGTTACCACATCGTATGTAGGAAATTTAAATAGAGCATGCTCGTTGATTGGATCATGTTTTTGGGGCGACAGGGAAATGCATATAAATAGAAAAGTCATATACATTTGATACTTTTTCTCGGATTTCCTATTGTGACGACAGGGAACGTGGTTTTTAATTTTGTCTATGATATAAAAGACAAATTGCATCAACACACTCGGCAATCTGATTTATACTGTTGGGCTACACCCCATCGTAAAATGCAGATAGCCTCGTGTTTCGATTTTCGTTCTATTACTAATATTTTCTTCACAATTGATACAAACACATAAACTATTAATTCTTTGCTATTGTTCCCATGTAATTAAAAGGCTCTATTGTGAACAAAGCCTCTATATTTATATCTATCAGTTGTTTTTATATCGAAATTACAAATTTCGAGAAAAAGGCAGTCATTTCTCCTAGCAATGTTTGTGAAGCAGACATAGAGTGAGTGAGTGAGTAACGTTAAAATATCGCGAACGTACACGTCTGTTTTTTTAACTTTATCCTTTTCATTGATGGAGTTTAATGTTGCCTCATGAGATATCCATATTACATATGTAACATATCGTTTTACTTTACATCATTCCTAACCTCATAATGGAAATGATAAACGTTTTTTATATGGAAATAATAAACGTTTATAAAATGTCTTGTGATGTACAGTTTTAAAAATATGAACTTATATACTGTATGACTAACTAGTACATTTTTTCAAGAAATATGGTAACATCAGAGTTTTATACATATATTTCAGAAAAAAGCATGCAATCTAAGTGAAAGTTGTGTTGTTCTGTGTCGCGGTTAACAATTGCAAGTTTAACAATGTGTAAATAATTGAACTTCATAATTTGTGAGACCAATTACTGATTAATGATATGTAATAACCTGAAATCGTTTTCTGTTTCTAGTTTTATTATGCGATATATTGATTAAATATTTAGCATGCAAGTACTCGCATAAGTACAAAATTGTGTGAATAATTTGTTATTTATGTTAAGTAATAATCTGAAATCGTTTTCTGTTTCTGGTTTTATTATGCGATATATTGATTCAATTTTTAGCATGCAAGTACTCGCATAAGTAAAAAAACAAAAACAAAAACAGTGGATAGACAAGATAAAGGCAACTGCGATTTTAATTAGATGTTGTGAGCCTACATAAAGAGAAGAATAAGTGAAACATGGGTGTGGATGATATAATACGGAATAATGTGATTTTAATGGTTTTCTGTCTGACTATTTCTATGGCAGAAATTGAAGTTACAGGTGCGTATAATATGTTTGTTACATCATTCTACTATTTTATGCAGAGTCTTACCCGTTGAACAATTATTTCGTGCGTACGCCATTCTCTTTTAAGGCAGTTAACTACCATACTTGTTTTATACAAAATTTTTGGAAGTCTTCTTTTTTCAAATCATAACAATGACTTTTGCAGAAGATATATAGCTTCAAACACTTTAAGCCCTACAATGTTTGATAAGTCTTACTAGTATTCAAGTGTATAAACAAACAAAAAATACAATAACAAAAACTTGTGCTCTCTTCGTTTTTGGTTCGGTGTCCTCTGGGTACCCTGCTGTTGTGGCTAGGTTGTATCGGGGCTGCGTTCTGTGAACGTCGCCTTTGCCTTGTTGACCTTTGTTCTCATTTGATAAAGACTTTGTGACGCAAACCAAAAGTGTGACGGGTTTGCGAAGCAGAATCCATCAGAACGCATACAAAAAAAGACGTTTCTTATGAATCGTAGAGTTGTTAATTTGGTTCATCTGGTTCTTTTTTTAAAACCAAAAGCCTTTTTAAGTAGCAAATGTTTAACTCTATATATGTTTACTCATACCTGATATTATATAAAATCAGAACATCAAAGAAATTATTGCATTTAGATTTAAAACGGTATTAATAATTTATTATATGTTATGTATTCTTATTCTCTTTTATACGATACAATTTTGATTTATTAACTATTTTTCGTGCTGTCTGTTGACGTTTTCAACAAAGACGAACAAAACTACACGGTATTAGAGAGGAAATAACCATTGTTGTCAAAGTGAAAAAACAATAACTTTTCAGTTCTTTCTTCTTGAAATATTTGAAAAATTATTCATTTACAAATGACATGATGTTTAACTTAATTGAATCAATGTGACGCTGACGTGTGATTGAGTTCGATATGTTTGATGCATTCTTAAAACTATTCCTAAACAATATATTTCCGATACCATTCACTAAAAACTGATTAAATAATTTTGTGTGGCATATGTATAAAAGTCCAAGTCCACCCCTTCGTGCTTTATATCAGGTATTTAGGAGAACCTCGATAGAACTTCACATTCCTGCTAAATAAATAAATGTCATAAGACGGAATTCAAAATAATCTCTGACAAATTGTTGAATCAATAAATAAACAGAAGATATATGGCTTTATATACTATAAACTCTATAATATATGACAAACATTACAAAAACACTGTCGGAATTAAGAATACCGATTCTATTTACATGACCAAATATGATATGAATCAATTTATAGAAAATAATTTCTTACTTCTAGCTGATGCCGGCGAGTCTTTGTTATCCCTCCAGAATGATTTCTGGGACTGGCGGATGAGAATTAACCCCACATCTTCGACCCATGATGGCATGTACAAATATAATAATCTGATGGAGGAATACAGTCTAGAAGAATTCCACACAAAAAGGGTTCGTTGATATGCGGTTTATTAAAACAAATAAAACACAAAACTGCCATACCTGAGTCTCATTCAAAAGTATGAACATGGCGGCATGGCCGATTTGTTAACATGTTGAACTTTTATTCTACTGATTGCTAGCTACATGGGTTCAAAGCCTGTCAGGGACAAACCGTTGCTTTCTTGAGCAAGAAACTTTACACTTATCACTAAATACTGATTGGTCCAAAATTGTGTTTATAAGCTTATAGCTGCCTACACAATCGAAGTAAAATAAATTCTGTATAAAGTATGGAAAACGCAATATGTTTGGTTAAGATGTGATCGGATAAAATATCTACTGTAGATAAAACAAACATTCGTACTGTCTCATATTTTAATTTTTTAACATTATAAAGTGACATCTTAATTTCTTTCAGAATAAGACACTAGACTTTCTCGCCCGACTATATGAAATTGAACAAGACGACCTTGACATCCATGAAAAGGTCAACTTTGACATTTTAAAGGACACACTCGAGACTTTCATCGAAGGAAATTTATGGGCAGAGTAAGTGGAGTAAAATGAGCTTATTTATTACTTACAGACTGTTTGATAAAAAATTTGTCGACGCTTCCCATAATTATGATAGTTAAAGGCACATCATGCCTCAGAAACGATATATTTTTACTTATTAACCTGAATTCTATAATTATATCGTATAAATAATTGTTTTAGAACACCTTATATGCTTGTAACATGAAGAAATAGCGATAAATATGAAAATAATTGTCATAAAAGTAGAAAAATGTAAACAAAATTGAGTTTTGACTGCCATGCAAAACGCTTAATCACTATAACTATTGTTATTAACTATTGTTATTTCTAAAAAGCAACAGACGCCAAAGATGCTTCAGGTAACTGGCCAATAAGCTACTTTCTTGAAACTATTGAAGAATACCAAAATAGAAAGCTTTTGATAAATAAAAATAACACGTTCCTCGGACATAACAGGCCTTTAAAGGGAATTGGTCCATAAGTGAAGATCTTTGATGCCATAAATAATCAGGTTTTAAGTATTATGTAACAAACGTGACAGTTACAACAAATCAAGAAATGATTATATATATGCATGTTTTGGTAAATTGGTAAATATAAAATGCATGTAATTGTTCATACTTTATCACTTAGAGCTCTATCAAGATATTCTGCACATATTTAAGATTAAGAGTATCCATATGACATAGTTCTATTGTTTTTATCAATATTTTGAAATCCTTATGTAAATGTACTCCTTGCAGACCAATCCACTTTAATGGAATTGAATCATTTATATACTAGGAAATAAAGTCATCATAATGGTAGAACATTTCGCAATACACTTGTATGGCAGCAGGATTACACTTTGTTAGGTCGGGTCGTCTGGAAAACACAGTTTTCTAAGTCTTTTTTTTAAATTTAAAATCAAACCAACATTCGACAACATTTTCTACGTTTCGTAAGCTACTTTGAAGGCTTCCTCGCATTAACGAATCCGGAGTCCCTCTAGAAATTCACAAATCACAAATACATCGATGATGGGAAATCAGGACTGTGGTTTCAATTCAACGGGCACGGATACCATATTGTTAAGGCCTGATTAATTTGTACATATCGACTTACTCCTTTAAATAAAGTCAAATGACGGTTCTAAATTGTATTACACTGCATACACAGCATTGTCATTTTTAACAAAATATTCAAGTATCATTGTTTTATTTCACCGACAAAAATAAATTGATTTATTGCACCACAAAGTATGCACTTAAAGAAAAGCGATCGATCTTTTTAAGTAGCCAGATTTAAAGTCTTAAAAGACCATAATTATGTATTTCAGAGTATTTAAAAAGAACGAAAATATGAAAACATTATCAACCATATTCCTTTTCGCAATTCATTTGAAAATGAGTATTTTTGTCAGTAATCTGGATAAGACTGGTAATTCTTACTAAAATGCTTAATGTTATTATGTGTTTTAGTTTGTTTATAATATATTTCAATGATGGCTACAGATATGGTGCCTTAAGTCCTATAAGCTTTATTTCTGGCATTCAAATTTTCCGTGGACCTACTTTCGCCCCTAGTGCAACACGTGGGGACTTTGAAAACTACATCGCGAGACTATATGCTGTACAAAAGCAGGTATTATTATAGCATCGATTCTTGTAGGATAATGACCCAGATTTATTACATGTATTTTCGGTGAATAATAAAAAATATTCAGTAAAAAATATATAAAACCTGATATTTCACTGTTGAGCATTTAAGCTCGTTACGTTGTTTCAGTGAAATACCAGCGTTCAAAGAACTGGAAACCAACTAAATGGCGTAACGTTGTGAATGGCGTCATGTTGTATTTTTATTTGGCGCACTTTTCATTTAGTATTTTATTTAGATTAAAATGTCTTGATAAACGTTTCTTTGCAAAGAAAAAAAAAAGATAATTAGTTTAGTGTAATATCTGAATATATTTCACCTCGTGAACACCGAAAGTTAATATTTTAGTCATGGCTGCCGACCGTAGCCTTGTATGTACTCGTGGATATAATCATTGCCGATGTCAGAGAAATACTCAATTGATGACATTATAATCATTTTATATTCATTGGTCTTAGTTTGTCTTTATTCTTTATTTTTAATTATTCCCACCAAATATTTGAAATGAATTAGTACATAGTTTGAAAACAATCATAACAGACCTTGATTGGGTCTTAAACTCGATTTTTTGTACTTTTTGTCCACAGGTTGATGGAATTAAAAGTCTTGGTCGTCGCGCAATTTCATTGAACAGAACATTGCACCAGGTGTCGATGGTAATCATTTCAAATATACATTGGTCCTCCTATTAATTACATTTTTTTTTCATTGTTAACAAGCTTACTGAATTATGTTTGAATTTTCCTAGATTCATTTTCTTCTTTTACCTTTTATAATATCATCACACGGTTATACAATCATCGTCTTTTTTCTTATGAATATAGATTCATCAATGACTGATATTTGTAATGAAGAAGCATACCTTATGTATTACTATGGCTTAATTTTTATAATTTATGATATTATTAATCTACTTTTCAATATTAGACACGTTTTCACTTCAAATGTAAGACTAATGTGAAGTTCACTACGACATTATGAACATTAATCAATGCCATTATGCAAAAGTACGGCCTTTATGAGAAAACTCGGCTATTATGAGATTGGAGAATTTTGATTGGCTCTCCAGCTCGGCGATGATGAATCTGCCTCTCATGTTAATATGTCAGTATTCTGTCCAATAACAATGTCATTGTGAAAGCACATAATTTTTAACATTATATACATGTTTAAATGTTTGTCAATGTTACGTAACTCTGTACGAGCCTCATATTTAGTTTTGGTCTGATCTAAACTTGCCTCTGTCAGTATGTATACAAAATAGTTATACAGAAACATTATTTGTTGCATGTTGCAAGTAAGTACACCATCTTACTTCATTTCAGACTAAAGTTCCAGAGCAAATTGACCAAAAGATTTTCGACCGACCTGAAAGTTCATCCTATTATAGTCCATTTGGAGACTTTCTAGACAATTCACACATTACAAATGACTCTGATCGGTAGAACGTTTTTCTTTTTACAAAAAAACAACACATTATAATGATATTATTCTTTTCTTTAAAAGGTCGTCGTGCAATGGAACATGGATAAACGTTTTAGTAAAGATCGCCTTTAAATCAACTTTTTCCGTTTTGTTCAGTTTTGTCAGAGATTAAGTAATAAATTTAACATATTAAGAAAGAAAACGGCCGATGTTACAAAATACTTGTTTTGCCTTGCTTCATGTATAACTGCCAACAATTTTCAGATAAATTACCTTATCGTATGTATTAACCGTATAGTGTTACTATTATGTTTAATAATTTCAGAGCATATATAAGGAACAGAGGAAAGGAGGCAGTGTTAGCTTATATGAATGCCTTTAGAGATCTCAAGCACTTCATTGTCAATGTAATTACATCTTTGACACAAAATGTTGAAACCCCCCGTTAAGAGGCCTCATTTGAAAAATTCTGATAAGGTTCAATACTTCGAGCGGCTTAATTGAAAAGCGTGAACGGTTACTGTAAATTAAATGAGAGACAAACGCAAGTTGAAAATCAAGAATACTTGTGATAAGAATATTTTAATATTTATAAATCTCGTACCACAATATCTATATACTTAACCATAACGTAAACTTATTACTCTTCAGGGATGTCAGTCCGGACTACATTCGTTTATAATACGGATTTTTTTCGGGTCGACTTTGTGCAGTATATATTATCATAGACAATTATATAGAGGAATATAATGATATGATATCCCGATAGCAATTCCTGGAAATCAATAAACAAATGACATTTATATGTTCATCTTTTACTTTAAAGACAATAGATCTATAAACATTATACAAAATTATTGTTTTCTTACAGGAATACATGCCAAATACCCGAAAGGAATACGGTGTTTATGCATGGGATCCTTCAAACGAATACTACAAAGCTTGTTTAAAATGGCATCTATCTTTTGACATGACACCAGCAGATGTCCATGATGTTGGTCTGCAGGAAGTGGATCGTATAACAAAGGAAATGCAGAAGGTAATGAATGAAATTTTGATAGAGCTTTTGATATTGTATCGGCTTTGAAGCAATGTCTTATTTTAATAGGAACATTACTAGAGAGCCTTGAAAATCCCAAGACAGAAATTCACTGATTTGAATTGATATCGTATGTATGAAAATTGATTTCTTTACATTATTATATTCATAATTCTTAACAATAAAAACATTGAAATCAATGGAAATCTGAGCCAGATAAAATAATTCAAGATATTGTGATGACAACCTCAGTTAGCAAAAGGCTAATAAATATTGTCTAAATCGGAAAAAAATTATATATCGAAAAGAAGGTTCTTTATAAAGCAAATGCACGATTTCATATTTCAGTACGTATATGATACAAAAAAAACAGTTATTATTCCGAAACAAATATAAAAGATTTAAGTTCTCAAGATTAATATAATTACTCATTTTATTAAGATTATGAGTAGTCTTGGCTTTGAAGGAACTGTCGCAGCTTTCTTTGCGAGTTTGGAAGATGATTCAAGGTTTTACACAAACGACACGGTATGATTTTATTCTTACAATAGATTTACTCCGAAGTTTTGAATATATGTGTTGTCCTGGCTAATCCGGGGTTGAAACAACTCTTACAACTACAGCAACGAAAATAAGAGTAACGGGTTGGCTAATCTATTGTGACCGGTAGGGCACAGTGACACTATAACAGTAAAAGTTTGTTTTTATCGGCATATAAGCTTGGGAAAAAAACACCACATCAATTGATTTTATATATTTATTATATCCGAACCGTTAGGTAATCAATCATTAAAAGTCCATTCTTCATATATGCCTAACACATTGTCATTCATTGGAATGGGTGAATAATGGTTAACTTTAAAGAATGTAGGTTTATATAACTGATTATAACGCCCTACACTAATGAATATCTAAGAGAATGAACTGACATACAATAAAAAATGTATATCTGCATCATGCTGCTAGTATGTTATTCTTCAAATATATTGTATACAAATATAGGCTTATGATGAACAAAGTAATTTGTGATTTTAGGGCTATGGCTAAGTGCTTTACCTTAATAAATATAATATTTGGAATTTTATTTTAGAGTTATTGCGTACGACGAGATATGTCATTATATTTTAAGTATATTAAACTAACTAAATGCGATTTGCTTGGCAAAAAGTAAAAAAACAATAGATATGACATGTTTCTTTCCTTATCATTGCCAGGCATGTTTTCTATAATATTTGTGCGATTTTTATCTCTTATTTCAGGCCAAAATCTTGAAAGCATACAATGATAATGTGTTCAAAAGAATAAATCCGGCTCTAGAAAACTATTTTAGAGATATTCCAGATATTCCTTTAAAGTACGAGTTTTTTTTCCATACCGATTTAAATACAAATTTCATCATGAGATAGTTTGTTAATGATATTTTAACTGGTAAATAAGTGTATTGATAAAGAATGATTTACCCCTTTAGGGAGGGATGAAAATTTGTAAAAGTCTCAAAAATGTCAGGACTACGCGTATTTAAGCATAACGTTAATATAATTGTAGGTTTGAACTGAACTGTTAATGGAGTCTGTTAAATTTTAGCATAAAAGCAGCGTCGTATGATGGACTGGGTGGTGGTTATTCGTTAGCATCAGAAACTTCTCCTGGAGTATTTCATATCAACTTGTTTAGACCTCTGGAAGTGTAAGTATATCACTGATACTGTTAGACTGTATTAATTATCATGAACATTTTATCACTTATTATCTAATTCGCTTGCTCAAACGACAATAAATTATTTATTCTCTTTAAAAGCTATTAAGCATAATTAACAACGAGACTTAATTAGGATTGGCCAATGGCATTGCTTTTATCATATTGAAAATTACAGGAATAAATTCAAACATAAATCATGAAATGAACTTTGCCTCTTCTCACTCCATACTTGAATGAAAGCATCACTTGTTAAACATATTATATAAATATACACATGGGTTTGTGGATAACAGTAAAAATATCATCCCGAGTAAAATACTGTTACCCGAGGCGTAGCCGAGGGTAACAGTATTTTTACGAGAGTTTTTTTACTGTTACTCACAAACCCATGTGTTATTTATTTTATTACCCCGAACAAAAATACTGTGATGATGTGAAATTGTCAACTAAATCTAACTGTAACAAAAATAAACCAAGAGTAACAATAACTAAACTGTCCTTACCTTTTAAGTTTTAAGTGTACTTAAGGACTACTTTAGAAGTTTTCTTTTTCTTTTATTCTTTAAGCAAGTGATGATATCTACAAATCATAAACATACAATAAGCTAGGTTTTATTTAGGAAACAAAACACTAACCCATTTACACGGTTATGATCTGTGAAATCTGATCCTTCTGTTTCCAGAATATTCTTAGAATGGTTTTTGACAAAATAACGATGATATCCTATGTCTGTCCACCATATCTGTAACGTTTCACTGATTAAAATTGTAAAATAATCCTTTGATGCATGCTTAAATCGTCTGCATGTTCCAGTTTGACACATAATTATTTACATTGCAATTACGTCCGTTGAAAACGGATGTTCACTTTATGACTATTCAACAAAAAGATATTTTATACGCGAAAAGCACACCAGGTTGCAAACAACTAAATTTTATGAGTGTCATAGTGACTCCAGAGAAGAAATTGGTGTCTTATCGGGGTTTAACTTTGAAAATAAGAATGAATCGAGAAAAAATGGCGGCCATTTTATTTCATTTTATTTAGAAAATAGACCACGTGACTAGATTTTACACTGTTAAAAAATACTGTTACCTATGTAACAGTACAAAATTCTTAGCCACGTGGTACATTTGCATTTAACAGAAAAAAAACTCCCAGAGGCCTATGGGAAATTAGCATTACGAAAAAAGTGAAGGGTAATAACACAGAATGTATTTCCAACGAAATGAGTTTCTTCCTTACAAAAAAAAATGAAAAAAGATCCCAGTTAAAAACTGAAGGTGGGGGGTGGGATAAAAAATAAATTAAAAATAAAATAGAAAAAAGCAATGCAAAATCGATGATTTGAAGCTTTTCGTACTTTATAAAAAATTTGATCGCTTTTTTTGATGCATGAAATCTCGGTAAGACATTTTCCCAATTTTTACCATATTAAAACAGTCCAAAAATAATAAAATTTTTGTTCTAAAAATATTATTTTAAATACTGAATTTTCTTTCAATCAAATAAATGTCTTCTTTCTCACAAAATGACATTAGATTATTAGAACTCGATAATCTTTGAAATTCATTATTCATTAATTTGTTCTTTTATTTACCGAACCAATTGTCGTTTATTTCCATTATTTTATTTTGTTTTGCTTTATTTTGCATGTAAGACCTTTGTTTGAAACAATGGTATTGTCTTTGCACGAAGCAAATCCTGGGCATCACTTACAGGTAGCGTACCATCATACCCCTCGTGTGAATTTAATCTTAACATGACCTTATTAACAAAAGAAATCAACATAAAATATATTTAACTAATTTTTTATCTAACTGTGTCTGTTATATAAACGTATATCTTAGGCACTTTCATAAATTTTAGTACTGATATTGATCATTGAACACTTATCCAAAAATTGTTTGTGGCGTTGTAAAATATCATCCTCATAATATATTTGATAACGCTGATTGTATTAACAATCTTTTCATTGAAATATTTTTTTTAAATAAACAGTTGTACTAGTTTTATAAACATTAATCGTTTAAAAGTGGAATTTAGTGTTTGAATAAAGAAATATCAACGATTCCATAATTATTAAATATCGAATATGATGTACATTACTAAAATAAATTAACATGTAAATGAATGCCTTTCAGAACAGTTTTTCCCTTGAGAGCAATCTTCCAGATTTTAGAAAAAAAGTCCTATTTTGTCTTCGTCAGACTTCCAAACTGGTTCCCGATCTACTCCGCGTATATGGAGCGTAAAAATCTGAAAGAAACTTTGCGTGTCACGTTTATTTGTAAAATTTACAGTGGAGTTCTTAACATTGAAAATGTTAGTTGCACTTGTAAACAACTTTTATATCGCGATCGATAATTATCAATTAAAACATCTACGGACCTGTGATTTCTATGCACTTTTTGTCAAATAGATGAAAACTAAATAATTGTTAGGAGCAATGTGGCATATGAATTTTTAAAATAAAAGGCGCTTCAATCTGTTATATTTTCCTAGGTAAGCCATCTCATGTTAGATAACTCATCTAAGACTGTCGATTTACACTGAAATATCTAAATACGTAGTTCAAACTAAGACTATGAATAAGGCAAATAACAACTTCACCAGATTTCTGCGAACCACAGGCATTGGTCCATAATAACATAATGACTATCGTACATTTCAGGGATGGGGACTTTATTCAGAGTATCTTGGTGAAGAGATGGGAATGTACAAAGACGGATACGAAATGTAAACTTTTTAATATTGTATTATTTGTACAATTATGCAATCTGTAAAGGGGCACGACCTTACGGAATGTCGAAGGTTCTACTCAGTTTCGTGCCTTAAATAATACACGGAAGAGCATCTGAGGTCTTGCTCCACAAGTAAAGCTGGAATGTCGCCATATGACATATATTGCGACTGAAAACTCAACTGAAAAAGACACAAGTAACTGATATACATCTACCAGTATCTTTCGATGTTGCCATCAATAAGATACAAATAGGTGAAAGTTTTACTGTATTTACACAAGAGCAGCATTACCTGAAGTATTAGTATTTTATGACCATCTTTATTTATTTAAGTAGATAAGATAAAAATTCAAATTTAAGAAAAATTTACTTTTAGCAAACGGTTCGTTGGAAAAAAATGGGATTGTTTTAAAAAATTAAATTTTCAATCTGTGTTAATGAAAATTCAGATTTTTTGAATCGATGTGCAAAAATTATTTTAAAAAAATAAGCTAATTTTAGATTTAAACAGCTGTCTTATTCGATCTTAAAAATTTTTAAAATTAAAATACATCATTATAAAAAAATAAACTATGCATAAATTTCGGATTGTATTTTAGGTCAGTTTTTAAATGGAAAAAAATCAAAATGCTTAAAAATTATTAATAAAAAAGTTTTTTTTGGTGGTCGTTATTTTAAAATTTGCGGTTCTCGCCCGTTGTTGAAAGGCGCTTATTGAGGTTTGTCATTGAAGTTTTTATTTCTTCTACATAATGTTTATCTCCCGTTAAATTATCACACTCATTCTTGAAGCACGTTTGGCAATGATATTCTGTCAGAATTTTGATTTCTTTGCTTGTGATATATATGGAGCACAGGTATTTATACATTCTTCATACTTAACGCATACAACTAGCCTCACCCAGCTGTACTATGGTCTTTTGTTTTGAACCATTTTTGAATTGTTTGCTTTAATTGAATTGTTTATTTTTCTTCTAAACTAATAGTTGTAGTTCTTACATACTTATTCTTAATCCGTTTATCTTGCTTTCGTTTTTATTGAAATATTAGAAAATTTTATTATTATTGATTTTTATTATAGATGGTCTCGAGAAGAAGCTATTCTATATCTTCAAAATCATACCGCATTGGCTGATGGGAGTGCAGCCAATGAAATTGATCGTTACATAACATGGCCAGGTCAAGCGTGTGCTTACAAACTCGGTGAGATAAAAATAAAAGAGCTTAGACAGAAAGCTGAAAAAGAATTAGGTAAGTCTTACGCAGTAATGTTTAGAAATGAAACATTCAAGCATTTTTTTTCTCAAATGATTTTACTTCAATATCAAATGGACGCATTCTTTTTAAATGAATTTAAATGTCGCCTTTTTATCATGATTTTGAATTTTGTCTTACGATTCCAGGAGACAAATTCGACCTTAAAGAATTTCATTACCAAATACTGGCAAATGGAGGGATGCCTATGAGTGTGCTAGAGAGAATCGTTAACAGTTGGATAGACACAACAAAGCAGTCTAAACCTACAAGCGGCAGTCCTTGTATTGTATACGGACACACACTAATTCCCGTCTATAGTTTAATAAGCATACTTATTGCAATTGTTTCAATATAAGATTTAAACAAAAATATGCATAGCATAATAGACAGATACAGAAATATATATAATGACACGAGGGTTGTCCAAAAAGTCCGTTACGAATTTTTTAGACACTTCCTTTTTAACGTCAGTACATAAAATATCTCATATATAATCTACATTTTATCTTATATCATATCAAGTCAGATTCCAAACATCTTCTCCAATATCTTTAAATTCTCATTATTAAAGGCACGTCAAATAACCTGCATATTGTTACGAAATGTTTGAATACGTTTATGCATTGTGGTTGATTTGCGTCATATCGTATTTTCGCTCTGCCGGGACGGAGAGACAAAAACAATTACGAAAACGAAAAGGCGAAAATACGATAAAGTAATCACTCTAATTTGTCGTATTTTTCATGATTTCATCTGGCGTCCCACGAAGCAAGGGGCGAAAGCACGCAATTACGCCTGGCGCCTCGAGTGGACACTGTCTCGTATTTTCATATTCATTTTCATGTTGTTTTTTTTTGTTGTTGTTGTTTTTGTTTTTTTTTGTTTTATTTTGTTGTTGTTTTGTCTGGCGCCTGGTGGAGCAAAATTGCAGCATGGCACAAATAAGCCAACATAATTGTATGAAGTTACGTCTGCACCAAATCATCATCAAAGATAATTTTAGTTTTATAATAAGAACATCTTATTAAAAGAAAAGGAAACGTGTAAGCAGCGAACGGCAACTCAAGCACCAGATCAGACATTTTGAAACATTTGATTACCTCCCTTAGCAGACTTTACTGTTAAGGGGAGAGATTGAGACGGAAGCAAGAAATCTGCAATGCAGCAGACGATTAAAAAACAAATCGAATCGGAAGACCAATGGCTTTGATGATTAAGGATCTGAAAAAATCGACATTTCAAAAACATAATTATTTATTACATTGTATAAGTTAAAAAAGTTGATGAAATAAAACCGGTTTTAACCCATAATTAAAATTTTAATTTTGATCATTTGGGGTTTTAATACATTCTTGTTCGGTATTATTATTAAGTACTGTTCTTTCAATAAACAATAACGTCTGACTTCCTGCCTGTGTTTCAGTATAGATTTATTAACTAAATGTTAGAGCGCTTTTAAAACTCGGATGCTATCGGAACAATTTATTCTTTCCTTTTGGTCATATGGCGACTTTCCAACTGCAAAGGGTCCCTATATTTTTAATTTTATAAGTACAGATTTTCTTTTAAAATCAAGCACACCTACACTTCATGTATATGTAGATGCTTTAAAAGACCATGACTATAGAAAAAAGACCTGCATTTGCAATTAAATGTTTTCTAAATTGACTAAGGCCCCAGGAAAGGTAGGTTTTTACAAAACAATTAAAAATTTGGTTACCAAAAAAAATTTTAAAGTGGAATATTCTATTTTTTTGAATTCATCAACTCGTCTACAGGAGAGTTGTTCAATTTAATTTTTTTTATACATGAATAGACCCCCCGATCAAAAAGGCAAACTTAAACATAGTGTAAATGGGGTTAAAAAAGGGGTTGAAAAAACTCATTCCAAAATTTTGAAATAAATTTCTCTGAAAAAAATTTGTACGGTATTGAACGTTATTTAGGGGAATAGCGTTAGCGGCCCGATTTTGCAAAACGGTAAGGACATGTTGGGTTTTTTGAGGTCCCGGGTTGAAGGGGCCGGCCCGATGTACATTTTTCTCAACCGTGATATTATAACTAATTTCTTTTTTAAGGATAGTTTATTCCCTCATTATCGGAAGAAAATTAATATTTCCCCTGAGACCAAACTTTAATGTGCCAGGTTTTTTTATTGAAATAGAATTTTAAAAGTCCCCTTGTATCCCGGTCCCCTTGTCCTTCTTTAATTGGTAATTCCAACATTCAACTAAAAATTTCCCGTAATAAAATGAGTGGGGTTTAAGGGATCCCCTGCAAGAATTTTTTTGCGGGAAACCCGTTATTCATACAAAAAAGAAAGTAGAAATTTCGGTATGAATAAAATGTTTTTTGTTCGAACATTGTACAACTAAACCCTAGTTTCTGTCCGATATGTTAGTATAACAGAATGTGATTTTGCAAGAAATACGCCCTGTGTTCACTTAGAATAGATCAGGATCAGGATCAAGTGATCCTGATTTTATTTTCATTGTTTCTCAGTTTAAGTTTGATGCACGTTTTGGCTCCGTTGAATAATTTGAGAAAAAAATACTAATTGATTATAAACAAAATGATCAACGCTATAGCATCAATAACATCCATCAGTCAATGACTAAAAGGGGAGAAAGTACTGTAAAAGAATTTCAAAAAAAAAAATGTAATTTGTAGCACTATTTGTAGTCTAAAAGAATGGACATAATCCAATTCAGATTTCCGTATTTACTTATTTAAGTAAAATCGCTTTTCAACCTTGTCACCTTTCACTGACAGTCAAGTAAATGTATCTCAGCTAAAGATCATTAAAACGTAGAAATCTGTATATGATTATTTCTACATGTTTTTTTAACTTCTCCAAATATATTCTATCATGTTAACAATGTTTGTACTGACTTACAAAAACAACAAAAGCATCTAAGTATCAAGCGGCTGCTAATCGACCACTATCACGCTATTGACGAGATAGATAAATGGGGTTACCCCTCAATTTCGCCCGTAATGTAAGGAAAATAATAATAATAACTTTCTTTTTAAACACAAAATGAGATTTCGATTAAACATGATATTTTGACAAAATCACTGTTGTACAGCTTCCACCGGATATAGCCCCTAAAAACACCGAAAACGAAAGTAGAAAGCTGCACAACGAGTACACCCAAGGTTATGTTTTAACTTCTTTCTTCATCATAACTTCATCGATTTTTCCAAACTAAACAATATCGTGAAGCTAAATATGTCTAGTTTTAGAGCAGTGTTTGCTTTTGCCTGCAAATCAAATACTTTTTGTTAAATTGGTGATAAAATGTAGCGTATTTGTCGACATTTGCGAACGATGTTGATATTTACCACTAAATCAAGCACAAAACGCATTTGCTGTATCAAATTCCGCCGTTAATACAAACTATAGTCATCCCTCTACTTATATTTGAGTTTTCACCCTTCAACTCGAGCTGCTTTTAACAAAATTTGCGAAAAACTGCATTGCCTTGTGTACAGAGTCTAGCACGGATGTGTACGGGGTGTAGATGGAAAACTGATAGCGATTGTACGGGGTGTAGTAGGTAAACGAATGTCATTTTCTGCAAAATATATTCAATACCAGAGCATATACACGTGCACTGATGAAGAAAACGATTTATGTCGGGATCAGGGATTGTGAAGTGAATGATTTTAATTTTATTAAGGATAAAAATGTTTAATTAAATTGTCAACATGTTACTCAACATGTATATTAATTGCAGTAAACAGTTTCCGTCCTGCTATACCACTTTTTATGCGTGACTATAAGTTAATAGGGTAAATGTAAAACTCAAAAGACCACAATTTCATTCCATATTTAGTAGAACATTATGAAGAAAATTCTATAATTTGTCTTAAACAATTTCAAACCATGTTCGTGTTATGCATTGTGAACTAAACTTGATCTAAACATGTTATATTTGTTTATTATGTCACCGGTCTTAAGACTTCATTGAAAAACAAACATTTGTTAATTAGCTTTGGTAAAATATCCGCTTAATCATTAGATTTATCTTTGTGGAAATACTACATTACTGGCTATAAAGTCCTTCATATTTTTTTGCAGTCAAACTCGGGTGACCTCACTTGTGATTTCGATATTCTGTTTAATAAATACAATGCTGCCGCTTATATGCTGCTGTTTTTTTTTCTGAAAAAGATTATGATGACTCTTCAATGATGATGATGACGATGATGATAATGATGGTATTTTATGTTTTCATTTCAACATTGCTATACCAATGTACAGAGTGTGCAGAGAGATATGAAAATTTAAAGAGTCTATTCGGCATCTTCTAAGCCGACTAATAGCTTATATAAGGCGGCTAAAACTGTTTTATAGAAGACAGTGCCAATGCCGTTTTGTAGAAAATGACAGTCCTGCATAATCTTTTAATCAATTTTCGACCTCCTACCTTATGTGTAGGTTAGTTATACATGTATATATAAATATATCCCCATTCGGACCATCTCCATTCAGCGAGTTGGTTTAGAAGACTCCTCAACATGTCTTATAAATACCGACAGACACTATCAGCTGATGGTTGTGATGGTATGACAATAAAAGAATTAAACGCAGCTATACTGTTAGGCTCAAAAACACTAAAAACATAAATTATTTACCAAATACCTCTGTATCGTCCTCTAACCTATCCATGTTTAGTCTGATATGAGATTATTTCCAATTAAAATAAAAAGAAAGACTATACTTTATAAATATGTGACTGCTAGACACCGTTCACATCTACTAGACCCTGTATATTAAACTACTACACTCCGTTCACTTTTTGTTTTCTTTGCTAGACTCTGTACACAAGGCAAGGCAGATTTTTGCGAATTTTGTTAAAAGCAGCTCGAGTTGAAGGGTGTAAACTCAAATATAAGTAGAGGGATGACTATAATTTGTGTTAAACGGCGAATTTTGATACAGCAAATGCGTTTTGGGTTTGATTTAGTGGTAAATATCAACATCGTTCGCACCTGTCAACAAATACGCTACACTTTTTCGCAAAGTTAACAAAAAGTAGTCAATGTGCAGACAAAAGCAAATATTGCTCTAAAACTGTGTACTCGTTGTGCAGCTTTCTACTTTCGTTTTTGGTGTTTTTAGGGGCTATATCCGGTGGACGCTGTACAACAGTGACTCGTATTTACCAGAGATGCAAAATGGCTTTCACCGGCAACATTCTAGATTGATCACTTTGCACGCGTCCTTTTATTATACAATTGATTTAGGTTTAGGCTACTGCAAGATGATTCTTAAACGTTGTACTTTATTTAGTTTCTACCTATTTGTAGAACGACCTTTCTATTCTAATCAGCGTCATTCAATATAAGTGAATAAATGTGTTTTTCAATATTCGACCAAAATAGTTTTACTTACATCGGAGCGTTTTCATTATTTCTAGAAACAGTTTTATCAATATGGAATGAGCCAAGCTATTTACTGCAACCAAATATTTTTGATAAGGGACATCAGGGGCAAATACTTTATCTGTAAAACTTACTTTCATTTCCTTGTTGTTTTTTTGCGTCTGTTTGCATTTTAATTATTTATGTCATTCTTAACCTAACAATTTTATGAAACAATTAAAATATAATACTTACAGTAAGTAATAGGCAGAATATTTTTCATGCAAACTTGTAAAGTTATAATTTCACCCCAACATTAATACTTTCATTAAACATGATATTCTTTTTGATGGATGACAAACTACACAAATTTCTTGATGTAAGGGGTATTTTCTTTTTTTATGTTACAATTAAGAAATTATCAATGATTTTAACCATAGACGACTAGTGCCGGACGACAGACAAAACTTTGATGAACGGTAACGCAAATTCATCCAGTCCCGGTCATCTCTGTGTCACTCAGAAGTTCATAAATTCTAAATTAAACATACTAAGCAAGTAATAAGAAAATGTAGAAATATTCCGATCAAAATATACAATATCTAACCATTAATATATTGTTCTATAACCTCTGCATTTTAAATCAGTATGTAGTCTTCTTCACCATAGCAAGATTCATTAAGAAGAAATTATTAACAGTAAAATTAATAGTCCTTCCTTTCTTGCCTTTTTAAATATTCATCATATATTTTTGCGAATCGAAGCAGAGATAACACTATGTTGCATCTTGTATGTACTCGTACATGTACATTAAATTGCTATAGGCTAATTCCAATTTAAAACAATTGACAACATATTTTACTTTATAAATTTTTATCGTTTTTTTTTTTTTTTTTTTTTTTTTAAGTATTTTACTCATTCTTTCTGCTTTTCATTTTGTCAATGTCAATGTTACACTAACCTGATATTGTCCGAAATATTTTATAAAAGCTCGATTTCCCGTGTATTAAATGACAATTTATATTAAAAAGCATGTCCAGAATGTAGCAACTCGGTGATATTGTTCAATTTGTTTGTTTGATTTTCTGCATGACTGTCTGACATTTCTTAATGAATCATAAGTCATTAAGATATATTTCTATTCGTTATCATTATTATATATTTAGATACATTATGAAGGAAATCTTAGAATGCGCATTTAGATTCACGATCAACATGCAAATTTCACGAAATAAATGACACACACTACTGAGAAAATAATATTAAAATTCATCACAGTTATGTTTAAATGAAACTTTTATGCGACATCGTGTCATATCTACACGAAAACTGGCAAACAAAAGACAGTTGTGTCTGTCATCATAATAAACGGACCGTATAAAAGAAATTAATCCGACTCATAACTGCTAGATTTGACAATTGCGATCATGGAGTGTAGACGCTTATTAATGGTACTTGTGCAGGTTTTCATTTCGAGTTGCTTACTATGCATACACCAAGTCGCGTCTCGTAAGTAAAATCTTACTTCCTTTTTAACTTCTTAACACTTTGCGATTCCAGATAACTAAATTCAGCGTAAAAAATAAATCAAAATTGTGAAAACTACTTTAAAAAAGAGGGATGTATAAACTTGAAAATTGGAATAAAGATTAAAAAGAGGGAAATTGACTAATGTAACTTTTCTTTGTATAGCGTAACATGTTTAATACTGATTAAGTTTGAATGATATATCTTTATAAGGATACTTTATTGTCACTCCGATACTTCTGGAGCAATTTTTGTCTTTTCATGCATTTCAAGAAGTGGATTTATGTGGATTGTATACGCTTAAGGCTTTCATATCTTTATGTACTCGTATTTATTTGTACACTTGAATTTGATGTTTAATTTGAATCATTTTTCTAAGAAATGGCATGAATCTAGATGTGTGTTTCTTGTAAGGACGGAACTTGATAAGTACCATGATGATAACAAAATTGCTTACATTAATCTAACTCTATCAAATGCGATATGAAATTAAAGCAGCATGCAGATTGATGGCATTTTTTAAAGTAAAATTTTGTCCAGTAAATAAATTTTCGCTCATGTGGAGGCATACAGCTTTAATATGATAAACATGTAGTATATTTTCAATACAGTTTACGTGTAAATGTGATAGGGTCATTCCGTGGAAAAACGTGTTACAATAGTTCGTTTGTTTCTATGTGGATTAAATTAATGTATAAAATACGTGCATAATATGCACAATACGAACTGACAGCTGTAAACGAGAGTGATCCAGAATGGCATTTCTGACATCATGAAATTTCGTTATGGTTCAATATAATTAATGCTTTGGAAGCCATGGGTTTTACTAAAACAGTTCGCACACAGCACTTTCTGTAACCAATAAGAAAATGCTCAATGACATCCTTGCTAGGCCATTGAGTTAAATAAAAGTTCAAAACCAAGTAGTATTTTACAATAACCAATAACGTGTGCATGCATGTCTTATTTGAATTCTAATTTACCGCCCTATTTATTTAGCCTATGATTGAATTATGAAAATTACACATTGTATAAACAACATTTTTTTTTAATTTGCCTGCTAAATTGTATCATAATATTTTAATTAATTTCTTTAGTTGCTATAAATTTCTATCTACAATTAAAGCAAGACGGATAAAACAATGAAAACTCTGTGAAATGATATTCGTGAAATAAAAGAAGATTTATATTCATAATAAATTCACAAATTCATGGTTTATTTTGGTGACTTATTAATCTAGACGACAACTTTGTTTTCTTTTCGCTTGTCAGTTACAGTTACATTTCTTCGTCACATCTAAAACTGGACATAACAAAACTTAGTACTTAAAAAATGAATACTTGAAAGACACGTTTGAAGAGAGTGAAGCTTCTGTTTTCGCGTTTTGCATAATTTTATAACGCGTATAAATGCTTATGAGAATGTAAGGCATAATCATCATTGAAGATTTGAAACGAGGCTACAGTAATATGTTATTTATAGAGGGCGTTTATTTTACATAGGTAACGTTGGCTAACGCTTTATGACTTATTTTGTACAATGTCACGTTTTAACACTCATTTGATCGCGTCTCGGAAAATCGTACGAGGGTATGTTAGTCATATAATTTAATACACAAACAGGTTCAAAAAAATTGTTTAAACATCTTCTGTTCCTGTCCGCGTTCAAGAAAAGAGTATATTACATACAAGGGGGTTAATCCATGCGCGCGCATCCTTAAAGTTCTGATACCGCGAACACTTCATCGGCCGGTATTTCGAAGAAAAATGAGTGGTGTGAAATAACCAGATAAAGGTTTGAATTTAATTTGTTTTGCAAAGAAGATGTCCTAACTTCTAGTTTTTATATACAAAATGTCTTGAAGTAACTCTTTCCTGTTTTGTCAGTATTTCGCGTTGAATGCGATTTTGATTCTGGATAGTGCGTACACCCGGCGTTGAATGTTACAGAAAATGAGCAAATATCGATTAAACTGGCCGTTTTAAACGGCTGGAAGTTATTCTGTTATAGAATCCTTTTCAAAAATATATTTTCAACCTACGTTCCAATTCATTTGTACTAAAAAAGTATTTAAACGCACTATTTACAGAAAACAGAGATTATGATACTGCGAACACTCTAAAAAAATCCAGATACTGCGTACACATAACTATGCAATTGATAGAAAGTACATTTTATCCGAAGCAGTCTAAGGTTATAAAATGATAAAGCGGATTGCACGGGTGTCCCATTTGAAGAATTATTTAAAATCCACATCCTAGAAAATGTTTAGAATTAACATTTATTTATGCAATTTGTTTAGGTATTTATGTAAAACCTGGTGAATAATTGTCTATCTTGATAATGTTCTTATACTCTACATTTCAAAATAAATTACTTCTTACAGTCAAATTTATATCTTAATTCAGACAATGAATGTGTGTCGATTTTGTGGTGAATTCTTTGCCATTGAATCTTCTCTCAGACAGCATTGGGCACGACATCGGCAAGATGGCCCCTACAAATTTGATATATGTAGTCATGTGGCTTTTTCGGAGTACCATTACAAAACACACATGCAGCGCCATTCCTCTGAACGCAAGTACGAATGTAAATGCGGCAAATAGTTCAAGACATCTCATGATTTGATTTAAAACGCCATGAACAATGAAAGAGCCAAACAAAAGGAATTCAAATGTGATAAATGTGGCTTGGACTTCTCTAGTAATGAAGATCTTAGTGATCACAAAGATAAGCACGAGAATCAAAAACGTCATAAATGTGGCAAATATGGGCAATCATTCAGGTATAAATGCAATCTAAACAGAATGCACGAAGGGAATGAATTTACATGTAAACATTGTGGGAACAAATTTCCAAGCAAAGCAGCCATTTCGTCCCAACTCTCATATGCATGTAAAGATCCTCTCAAGTGCAGTATTTGTAAAAACCTATTCAGTCACACCAAAACTCTTAAGGAACACATGAAAAGGAAACACAGTTAAAAGTTCGTGTAACATGAACGCATTCCAAGGAAATAACTTGCTGCAAGCGTTTTTAGTTCAAGTTACAAATATATGCTATTTTCTTGTGCAATTTAATTTACCATGTTTTTGCCTATGAAGTGTCTGTAAAGATTGCATTTATACCTGAATGTTTTGAATCCGTTTTATCATTTTATAAACCTTAAACTGTTTCGAATAAAATGTACTTTCTATCAATTGCATAGTTATGTGTACGCAGTATCTGGATTTTTTTTTAAAAGTGTACGCAATATCATAATCTCTGTTTTCTGTAAATAGTGCGTTTAAATACTTTTTAGTACAAATGAATTGGAACGCAGGTTGAAAATATATTTTTGAAAAGGATTTTACAACAGAATAACTTCCAGCCGTTTAAAACGGCCAGTTTAATCGATATTTGCTCATTTTCTGTAACATTTCAACGCCGGGTGTACGCACTATCCAGAATCAAAATCGCATTCAACGCGAAATACAGACAAAACAGGAAAGACTTACTTTAAGACATTTTGTATAATAAAAACTAGAAGTTAGGACATCTTCTTTGCAAAACAAATTAAAGTCATACCTTTTCTGATTTCTTCACACCACTCATTTTTCTTCGAAATACCGGCCGATGAAGTGTTCGCGGTATCAGAACTTTAAGGATGCGCGCGCATGGATTAACCCCCTTGACATAAAAATGAATGAGATTTTTTTCACATGAATATACGCATTGAAATAAATAATAATTAAATGTGTAGAGATATTTTCCTTACACTTTTGTACGCTATTTATCATTTGAAGTTTATAGGTTAATAAGAATTGATTAACGAATGCTCATCTTCCTACAATTATAACAATGTCTAAAATATCGTGAGTAGGTACACAATTAGTACACTCGGTTTCTAAAAATAGCAATTGGTATATAAATAATTCACTTTATTCTTTTATATAAATGCATAAATTTTCTTTATATAAAAAGACTTCTACACGATATGGAAAATCAAACCATGTCAACAAATCACAATATTTTATAACTTTTTTATATACATGTTTAATTTTGCAGCGTATGTTAGACTATTATATAAAAAAATTTCCGTAAAAGTGTATTTTGACCACTGTGTTCGAGGCCCTTGTCCGGAGATTATCGGAAAGGTCCGGAAAGTTGCCGTTAGTAAAGTAATTATTACGGTTATATTGCATTAAGAACAAGGGCGTTATTAAATTTTGATAAAAAAAATGGTTTTATACCTCTCGGGCCGCTAGGTTAAGGTTTTATATCATACAGCCGTCAACACTCGGCCATATCATCCGTGAAAGTTCTAAGAACGAGTTTAATAGTGCAATTATTGTCCTTCAGTTTGGTAATATAATGTTAACTTACATTTTTAATGAGGAAATTGTCATTGCAAAATATTTTCAGAAAACCAGCCGAATGCTCCAACTTGTCCGACTGGATGGCAAATGATCGTTGGTCAAACCGGAAGTACTTGCGTATGGTTAAGCACTAATAAAGCTTCATGGATAAATGCAATGGTTTGTATTTTTACTAGATATTTTCAAACCTGACAATGTATATTATACGTAATTATCATGTACAAGGTATATGTAATACTCCCTTCTTCTCCTCGACACGTTATGATGGAATATCATTCGTTGGAATCAGTCCAATTATCGTGTGTTCAGTCCTATTCCATATGTCCCCATATTGTTCTTGGGGGTTACCTTTTGTAGTTTTTGAAATAAAATCAAAAGTGCCACTGAAAAGTTTTTATAGTTTTGAAACATTGAAAAGGAATCCTTTCCCATACTTACCATAACCCCTCGACGTCTGTGTAGCTTGTGTAAATATTAATGATGCATTGTCTATAAAACGGACATATTTCATTTGATATGATTATCTAACTGCATGTAGTGCAGGACGGTGAATCATGCTTCTGAACAAGCCACTGCAATTTACTTTGTTTTCTTAAATTTTGCTACCATTGTAACAAATTGAAGGTATTAGGACCCTAATGGGCACTATAAGGAACTGAAAAATTGACATCATAGGTCAGATGTATACCTTAACCCTTTACCACATATATACGCGAAACAACGCACTTTCGACCCCCCCCCCCCCCCCCATTTTTTAGGCCTCAAATAGTGAAAAAATGTCCTATTTGGGCCCCAAACATAAGTTTTCGTTTGAGAAATGTTGCTAATGAGCACTTTTTCGACGCCGCCCCCATCCAAAAGATACATCAGGGGGTTGCCAGAAGGGGGACGTGCCCCCTTCTGTTAGGGTGGTTTGAAGGGGGGCGGAGTCCCCCTCATCGCCAAGAAAATTTTGGACTTGTGAGAGGCTAAAATGACCCCAGGTCGATCATAATGTAACGTTTAACCAACGCTGAAAATCCTTTGACTCTATCTCAATCCCTTGAGCAGTTGCAGCACTTTGAAATAAATTTTGATGGAAAAATCGAGGCAAAATAGTGATTTTTTTGGCAATTTTGAGATGTCCCCTAGTTGCCATGGTAAGAGGAAATTGAAGACTGAGCATGTCTTTACAAAGGCAATGGTCCAGTCAACATTTGTGCCAAGTTTGATTAGTATTGAAGCATTTTTCATAGTTTCATAGCAGTTTAAACTTGTAACAGGAGGCTTTTCAGTGAAAACGGCCATTTTTCACAATATGCTGATGGGGGAAAGGGTTAGAGTACACCTGTATGCAAAATTTAAACAAAGTTTACCGTGCGGAAATCAAGTTATGGCCACTTTTCTGAACTCAAGCTAGGATGTTATGAGGGCCCTTTTTTAGAAATGAGGAACCTTTAAATAATCTACAATAACTTTCTAATGAAAAATGTTTTCCCATTAATTTTTGGTAAGAAACAAATAGTACCATTCAGCTAACAATCCACATACGCAAAATTATGGTTTCTACATAAAATTTATGAAATCGGTAAAAAAATGTTACCCTACCCCACCCATTTTACCACGTGTCTGACCATTTTTCTACATAGGGAGCCTAATTTAAAAAATTCTTAAAATTTACCCAAATGAGTGCCTGTTTTCAAAGTTTCCCTAAATTTTTAAAAAAGTATATTGGTTGATCTTGTAAAATATGAAATACTTTTACTGTCTAGTTTTGATTATATTACACTTTGAAAATATCAGGTATCATATTTATTACTAGATTTAGCATAATTTAGCCAATAAATACCTATATAAATTAAAAAATCAAAAATAAACACTTTTTTCTTTCCAAATGGGACATGAGAGATACATAAATAATGTTAAAAGAAAAAAAAGAAAGAAAAAAAAGTTGACCCTTCTGGGGATTGAACCCATGGCCCTCATTTTCAATGTAGTTAACAGTAGTTCTAGCCTATTTGAATACTCTTCAACGCGGAGGTAATGCATTAGGGTGCTAATACCTTAAGCCCGCTTTATGAGTAATTTGCTGAGTACTGTAACCTTAGATTGTTTTGTGTGAATATTTTGTCACTTGCAGATTTCTGTCAGCTCAGATATTTTGTGTAAATAGCATATCTTGTCACATAAAGTTCGCATGAGGATATGATGATTTTGTATGCTTGACTCAATTGCAGAGTTGGTGCCAAGTTCTGGGTGGACATCTTGTAGAATATAAATCACAGAACTTCAACAGTCAACTTGCTAATATGATACGATATAAACAGCCAGGTAAACATGTGTTTATATATTATATCATGATTATATCTACTATGTTCATGAAAAAGCCTAGCCACATATCTTATGATAACCCTTTCTTAAAGTGCACTGGAATGACAACTGTCGAGAGCTACACAGTAATTTGGAGATATATCTCGTAAAAACCATTTGCAAGAGGCAATGTGCCATGTCTTTTTCCCAACGCTTGGATTCCGAGCCCTTGTTGAGTCACCACCATGTCTCATTTTCAAATGGTACTAGCAATCCTTAATCAGCCTACAATATAGGCTTTCATAAATTAATTAGTTATATATAATAAATGATCTTTAAGTAAACTGATGAAAGAATTATAATAACTTAATATTTATCGCTAATCAATGAAAATCTTGATAAAATCAGACTTGTATATCAATTGCTATTGTTTATACTTTATAAAAATTAAAATACCCTGTATAGAAACTGAAAATGGCGAGATCTGGTTGTCCCTTGGTATTATAACGGAACAATGACGAAGTTTTGTGTTTTTCCTACACGTGTTTAAATTTAAAATCACTGCAATAACAAAATCGTTTTTTTATCATAGGAAAGTACTGGATCGGTCTAACGAATGTTGAGAATAATTTTATATACCAATGGATGACTTCGAAGCAGGTTGCTTTTCAACTTCCTATGGCTGCCCCGCCAATGTTGACATTCTTCAAACCAGGTCAACCTTTCGGCGATAAAGCCAAACCATGTGTTAACACTGACGATAAAGGAGAATGGCTACTTGATTCATGCAAGACAGAATGCTTTTTCGTTTGCCAGAAAAACAACCAAGTGAAATGAGCAATTGTAATTACGACACACAATTAGGACATGTCAAGAAACATTAAATCGACCATTGTTGCTTTTCGTATTTGTTTAAGTCCTTTTTGTATAAATAAAATTTATAAATTGTTTCGAAAATTGATCTAACACATTGATGAATTATATATATGCAAATCTTCTTATTGAACTAACCTCTCAATTATTTATACGCTCCCTTCGCACCTCAGTGACTTCAAGAAAGTGAACAATAGTAAACCATTCGACCGATGAACAAGAGAGTAAATGATTTATATTGCGTGTTGCCGGTCCGAATCTAAAGCAATCAGAATTATTCTTAGTTATCCGAAAAAAGAAACATGAAAACACGTAATTTAAGTGCTATTAAAGGCAATTCTATGTGTTTTGTAAATACAAGAGCATCAGGGTCTCCTGAAAAAAAATCGAAGGCAGTTTATCTTAGTGTATCGGATAAACTTATAAAGTACAAAATGGACTTAAATAATTATTCTGTTTGTGCCATATGAAAAAGCTTAAATTACTTACTAACGTTTAAAGAACCTGTTAGACGATTTACAGGTTTGACGATTATAGGCGCTTCAATTGGAACGAATTTGAAATACAGTATACAGTCAAATACTGACAGCATCACTCGTTTGTTTCAAAAGGCCATGAAAAATCACGGGTTGTTCTATGTTGCAAGAAAGTGTTTACTGATTACTTTGCTAAATACATGATGTGACATTGAATGAAGAATTCAAATTAAAACATCAGTTTCAAATAGTTCAAAAAATATTTTTCAAATCTTCAATACACATAACAAAATATGAATAAATATACATGTCTAAAAATAGTTTTAAAGTAATGAAAATAACAATGAAAATTCTTATTATACCTGTATAAATCATTTTAGTTTTAACAATTAGATGGTAAAAACCAACATGACATTGAAAACAAAACTGGTTAATAATATAAGTAATAATAATATATGTAATAATATAATAATATGATAATAAGTAATAATATAATATAAGTTTATAGAATAGAGTGAAATAAGAATCCCTAAGGAAAGCCCAACGCGGCTAAATTGAAAATGCTGCAAACTTGGTTTGATTGAGCCTGTTCGTGGACGGTACTGTCAAGTGCAAACTACTATCCACGCCCCTTAGCACCGGCTTAAGCAGAATTCAACATTTAACGTGAACTGGTAAAATTTAGAATAAATAATACTTGATTAGCAGTGTAAGGACAGTCCTATTGTTAAACCTTTCAGAGAAAAGCAATAACAACATCAACTCAAGGTGAGAATTCATAATTCTTGTACAAATGTATTTGCATATCGAAGCAAATAATATACAAAGTACTGCATTGCACGTCTAATAATAATAAGCAGTGCCTGATAAGATTAGCTCAATTATCAGCTACATTGTTAATCTTTGCCCATTTGTGTTATGTAATGATAGCTTATCTTGCCACTCAACACAGCATGCAGTACTGGCTATTTACCTATCTGTTAATGGAAGGTAGTGAGGTAGATAATCCTATTGACTTAATGGTAGGTTTTTAGCCATTACAACCTGAAATACAATGTAGAATCAGTTCAATCATCCAAGAAACTACATTTAATCCTGATGAATTATTTAAAGCTGCAAGCAGGCAGAAAAATAATATGACAATGGTCTAAAACCTATAGAGAATAATTGCGCGAGTCTTGATCTGGAGATGATACACTTAAACTGCTTATAAAAATTTATGTCGAGATTGGGATGTTTGGCAGGTTCATATTTGGTTCTGTCTTAAATAACATACTTAGAATTACAAAATTCAACGATCTGATAAAATATAAATACTCATATGATGAACAGAAACACATTGTTCATGTGGATCATCCTTTAACTTGACGAATCAATCAGCTTTTCCTAGACAAGAGGTTACTTTAACAATGACCTTATTTGAAGTGAATAGAAAAAGGTACAGTATATCAAATTTTGGAGATTAGTAAGACCAAGGAGGAATATCTTCTTTGACATTTCTATTTTCATTATTGTGTTTGTGTGAAGTGAAGATAGGCAGCAAGAATAATTGAGTACCGCTCAAGCCGGTGCTAGGGGCGTGAAGAATGTTGACGTATTCATTATCCCTCATGTACACACTCAATGAAACCGAGTATGCAATTCTCTTGTAATGTTGGTGTGATTAATGCTTACGATGGATCACTTTATTTCCAGATTTTAATACCTTAAGCCGTAGACTAAAGTTATAAATAAACGACCGTCACGTGTGTCTCCTCTCTCTTATCAAGTAAGCATATAAACGTGCAAATATTAATTGAAATAAATCTTGTAGTTAAGTCAGCTATCTCACGGATGTAAAATATAATAATAACGTTGTAAATTGTATCACACTATAAAAGTATACGGAACATAATACAGAAATAGACGCTGCACAGTATTTAGACGCGCTTGCTTTATAATCGATAAGAACTGTAAACGGAACTCCTGTCGTAATCAATATGTTCTATCACATGTGTTGGATTACACAACATGGATTTTTAAATTTATATATCAGTTGTAAGTCTGACATTTGGAGGTTTAATTGATCTTCAATCAAGGTACATTTTTACATACATATCCTGTATATTCAATATTGGTATTTAGAAGTACTACTTACAAAATATTAATCGCTGCATTGTCGATAATAGCTCCACTTCTCTGGTGGATTAAATATTTATTTTTCGTGTCAGGTATTTGATATATCTTTCTTAGTTTATAATTCAATCAAACGATGCATTTTACTAAATAAATGGACTAATTATGTTGTAAGTGGGTATTTGTTAGTACTAAAACAATAATTTTAAGGTTTAATGTGTAAAAACAAAGTTGTTAAATTAAACGGTTTTATACAATAGTAATTATATACAAACGGT
Organism: Ruditapes philippinarum; assembly: GCF_026571515.1. NCBI lineage: Eukaryota > Metazoa > Mollusca > Bivalvia > Venerida > Veneridae > Ruditapes > Ruditapes philippinarum. The sequence goes on along the minus strand of NW_026856948.1, from coordinate 207,299 downwards.
ATAGATTATATAAAGTAATCACCCCGTCCGTTCTTTGCGTTGTTCCCTGTCCTGCTTTTGTTTGGTGTCCTACTGAACGTCTTGCCGGTGGTCATGTGTTGCTGGGTCGTGTGTGTGTGTGTGTGTGGGGGGGGGGGGGGGTTGCGTTCATTGAACGCCACCCTTCTTTGATGATATTATTTTATATTTTATTGCTAATAAGGTATCACGTTATTGTTACGGGAAATCTTGTTATGTAATATTGTGTAGAGGTAGGTATTTGAGAGCTTCAGGTTCGAATCCAGGCCTAACTGCACTTTTGTTCTAACCTGACACGTAATTCCTAGTAGTTAAGATGTATATGGTATTTTAGACTTGCTTTCATAATGGTGGAGGCATGTGTTAAAACTGTGTGAAAAAGTGAATGTCAAAATAAGATAACATTTTGACATCTTTCAATTTTATAATTACATGTAACTTCGCATGAACGATAAATAACTCAGTGGATCAATGAATTTTTGTAATTTATTCATCGCAATTCACCTGTAACGTTTGGTTTATGAAAAAGAGTGGGACAGTCGTTTTGTATATACATGTACCTTTTCCGATATCAATTGTAAGTCAAGTAAACCTTTTAAAATATTATAGTCAATGAAGCTCAACTTGACAATCAATAAAAAATGGACTTAATGATACTTCAATAAATGAATGCTTTTGAAAGTCAGACCAAATCCAAATATTAGTAGTATCATAGTCATTAACATACTTTGTATGTCCTTTTTGCGAAAGTGACTGAGGAAATTATTTTAGGTTTATTGTAGCCTTTCTTAAAAAAAATATAGAATATTCTACATTCGAACGGGATATTTTTATGAAATGATAACATCGGTCAGTTTAATGGTCGAATGCATGCTAAATTCGTAATATTTTCCGCTCATTGATTCTCATCTAAATGTTAAATGACGAGTAAAACTTTCATGAAACTGAAAGTATTGTTTGAAAACAGACATATTTACTTTACTAACATCATGCGATGAGTGAAACATAAATTATCAACAAAAAAAACCCAGCCCATCCGTACTATGCACTTAAAATATTTTTTCCTCAACGTTTGTAACAGTCAATTTATTGGTTAATTATACATGTACTAGTCAAATGTTTTTTAAATATACATAGCTCGTTCTGATCAACTTAACAAAGGCAGAATGCCACTCGGGACATTGGCGCAAAAAAATATCGGACGTGTAGTTCAAATCCCTAGTGATTTTGACTAAGATTTAATCTAAGTGCACGTGTGTAGATGGAAAATTAATAGTTTTGCTTACACATTCGAGTTGATCAGAGGCACAAAATTTAAATGTAGCTCAAAATTTGATTTCAAAAGTTAGCTTTCAAACATTGATGTTCAGCCATTGAGCCCGTGTGAAATGTAAAAGTTCATTAATTGAAAATGTTTCTTCTGTGTCTTTCTTTTTGATACAGATTCATTTATAGCATGTAATGTTACCATTGGGGGGGGGGGGGGTTTAGCTTCGAGCTTTAAGATGGCTCGGATTCGGTTGTAGCTCGAAATTCAAATTTTTTTGGAGAAGAAATATTCAACCTTCGAACTTTCTCAAAATTGAATTGTAGCCTTACATTCAACTTTTGTACACTTTGAACCTAAACGTTTAAGCTGGCCTTGAATTTGAGTGCTGTTTGATGTTCAACAGATGTAAATTTGAATTATATAATCGAAAGCAGCTGCTTAAATTTCAAAACAAGCCCGATATACTACTGCAGAATAGTTAAAATAGTTTTGATGCATTCTAAACGTTTAAAGTTTCAACATATTGTTTATATTAACTTATTAATCTGTAAGCAAAGTTGCCTTATTCTAACTATAACCAAATTGCATGAAATAAATAGTTATTCATAGTTTGATAAACATTCGCTGCAACGCAATTCATTTCAGGCATCATGCAAGATGCAAAATATTATTGATACTAATTATTAGTTTACATGAAAACATAAAACATGGTACAAGCAATTCTACTGCATTATTATACTATTGATCAAGTAATTGTAGAGCGTATGGCGTAGCACACGGCAATTCAGAATATTTCTTTATCTGTCTTGTTCAATTATCTAATAGCAGTTTTTATAACTTTAGTCAGAAGGTAAGAACATTGCACATTTGTCATTTTTTGTTGTAGATAGCGTAAGATAGTGTATTATACCGATATTGTTTGCATCTCCCAACACTGTTGGATACTGCACATTTTCTGATCCCGGTAAAGTTTCATAAAAGTTCATAGTCAACTCCCGGTCGTGACTGAATGACCATAGTTTATATAAACTATGGTCAAATTTTCAACATAACGAACGTCACTTTATGTGCTAAAACCATGGAAATCTGCACACCTTTTGCAAAGTATTTTTGTTTCTTTTTTAATACACGTAATACGTACATTTCTTCATCATAATCATCATCATCATCATCACCATCATCATCATAACTATTACTTTTATTTATCATCATCATCATCATCATCATCGTCATCACCATCCTCATCATCATCATCATCACTATTATTATTATTATTATTATTAGTAGTAGTAGTAGTAGTAGTAGTAGGAGTAGCAGTAGCAGTAGCAGTAGCAGTAGCAGTAGCAGTAGCAGAAGCATTAGCAGTAGCAGTAGCAGTAACAGCAGCAGCAGCAGTAGGTAGTAGCAGCAGTGGTGATGGTGGTGGTATTATTATTATTATTATTATTATTATTATTATTATTAACGAACCGCTCTTTATATTTTTAACTTTAATCGTACACCTTTCTATTATAATAAGTTACTAGGAGTTTTATCAGTACCGTATAAACATTTTCATACTAAATTGCTGAATATTTTGGTAACATATGAATTTTATGAGATGACCGGAAACCTACTTGAAATGCTAAATAAACAACTTGTTTATATTATGTCCAAGCTACCTACATATGTATTATGAATTTACATTTATTTATAGTCTACAAGCATGTACATGTATATGTTGACTAACAAGTAAAGCAGCTAAAAGTTTAGTCTAGCTATTTTTAAATGAAATTAAAAGGCAGTTAAAAATTTAAAAAATAACCTTTAAAAAACGCAAACCATTAGGGTTTTTCCCTGTCGTCTTAAAATTAATAAGTTTAATAGTGTTTGGTATTTTTGTAGGAAGTCAAATAAACTTTGTTTACATTTTGCAATTTTTTATCGGGAAGAAACCAATTCAGTGCTATTTACTCAGGTAAAAGTTTAAAAAAATCTTTTTTAGGCATAATGGGGGTGGGAAATATAAAAATACACGAAAACATTTTTTTAATTTTTAAATTTTGTTCTTAAAAAATGACGTAATAGTGAAGGTCATCTTTTTTTTAACCCAAAACGAAAAACTACGTCTGTGTTTTATCTATTTATTAGTAAAGCGAAGTGCACGTATGTTATGGAAATAAAATCGTAATTATGTTGCCTTCAAAATCGTGCTCTTACATTATTTAAAAAACCAAAACCATGTCATAAAACTTGTCACGAAAATCAAAATAATGTAATAATATATAATTGTAGTACGAATTTAATATACGCTGTGATTTAAATAGACATGTGAGCCGTGTCATGACAACATCAGTCTGATCAGGATCCATGCTGTTCGCTTACCAACCCTATTACAAGTAGAGAAACTGATAGCGAACAGCATGGATCCAGATCAGACTGCGCGGATGCGCAGGCTGGTCTGGAGCCATGCTGGTCGCAAACCCATTATGTTGGTATTGTCATGACACGGCTCATGTCATGTTGTTATCTATGTAAACAGCCGCATGTGTTTGACTACATGGTTTATACTGTATTGATCAATATATTTAACTAGGTATGTTTACTTTTTAATACATATATTATATTCATTTATATTCTTTAAGCTTTCTTAAGTACGGTGACGAATAGTGATTCTTAATCTATACAATGTACTATTTACCAAAAAAGGAAAATCGATACGGCGTTCATCTTGTTATATTTTTGTGATCGAATTTTATCGAGTTCATGGATTCATGATATTTAAAATATAAATGTTTATAAAACGACAATGAAATATCGGCGATGTTCAAAACATAAGAATTAAGGTTTGAAAATTGAAGTTGAAACTAAAAGAGCACTTTAAGTGAAATGCGATGGTGGAGATGTGTTAGTACTTATCCACTGGGGTGACGCCCGTTTACCATTTGAATTCACCCCGGCAAGGTTTTAGGGCCTCCATCGTTCCCGGCGGCTGCAAACAGTGTGCCTTTACTATCGGAAAAAAATGATGACTTCACTTCAACCGGAGCAGAAATCAAAAGCGAATGAAGTAGAAAAGTATTTCATGACAAAACATTCGACATGACTTGCGGCATCGGGAACGAACTTGGTTGCCCTATTCAATATTCACGCCTGCTATTAAGCTACTAAGGACGGTAGTTTGTTTTTTCTGACTCTACTCGATAAAATGTGCTACCCTTTCCAAAGTAAAGGGAAATTTACCATCATTATAACTTGAGAAACCATGTCGACTTTTTAAAATTTGTTCTCCCTTTTGTTTCGATTTAAAAGTCCCACCATTTTGTTTCTCAAATTTTTATATTTGTAAAAATTTTTGATATTTGCCCCGGAAATGAGTTCCTTTTAAATTCTAAATTTTTAATTTAGTTCCCGTGATTGATTAAATTACAATTTTATATTGCCTCGTGTGTATTTGTACTTTTTTACTTGTAATTTTTGGGTATGCAGACATCTGACCCCTGAGTTTTTTTAATAAATCAAATTTTCAGGAAAGGTATTTGTAAGTTTTTTTATAAAATTTAAACTTACATTTAAAACAGCCGTGTATGATACAAACAAGTTGTATACGTACAGTCTGAAAAATAAATAAATTTAGCATATAATCGTGAATGCGAAAAATTCTGAATATGGCATTACAGATGTTACATACATGTATACATCAAAAAGGTAAAAGTTAATATGCAGTGGTATTGAAGCTTTTTCTGCTAATGCATCTTTGCGTTTTAGAAATGAACCGCCACTGCACTTTTCAAAGCCTAGGCAAGTAAAATTTTTAACAATGTCGATGCTCTGGTCGCTATATGCCCAAGCCTGATTTCTTGTTAATAGATCGCCCAATACTATGCCTTTAATTGTTTTTTATCAACGTTAATTGTTAGTTATTTTACTGTACAATACGCCTTAAATTGGTTTGAAGAGCTCAACAGTACACTGCATATCCGTTGAAATCGGCCGATTTTTATGTTTAAAGTGAAGGAAAGTTAAATGTCTGTCATTCGTATTTAAGTACTAAGTATTCAATATACATGTAATCAAGTTTTTGAAATACTCAACAGTTAAGGTCACCTATCCATAACGTACGACCTAATTGTAAGAAGAAACTATTTTATCCACGCGTTTGTTAAACAAGTCAATATTGTATACGTTATATGCCGCAAGTCTCAGGCGGTATATTTGTCGCCGCTATATACTAAATCATTGTAAATTTGAAAACAGTATTTATCTAGTTTTATCCAAACAATACAATCAATATCATTCCGTGACAGTTAAACACCCGTTCTGATACTGTCCTTTATATGGACAATTACACCACCGCTTGCTCATTTAGTTCGCCTGTGTTTAAAGCTTCTAAATAATTGTGTTAAAATGGATGCTATACCCATTTAACGAAATGTTCGTGTTTCTATTGGTGAAAGTTTCAGACAGACATATTACATCATATTCTGAGTTAAAAGTAGTGAAATCCTCGCAAGACCGTTTCGTTTGGGTTAATATTTCCACATTCTAGGATATAACCTTATTGCCATTTTCGGTTAAACCCTTGACTTGAGGCTATGGTACGTTCTCTACCTTGTCGATAAACAGCTTGTTTAACGTAAAATATGCCTTCCTCGTACCATCATTGGTTTTCAAAGGCCCCACCTAAGGCCTTATGTTTGTTCGCAATTCCTTTCTGGAAGTGTGGCGGGATACTAACTGCCCTGTTTTTTCAGATTTGATCCTGACTTAAGCACTTTTTCACGGCCTTCAAATTTTATAGGATACACATTTCATTTTTCTTCCGTCACTTTATTTACTATATAACTTAACATGCTAAAATATATTTAAAAACTATATGCAACTTAGTCTCGAAACATAAATGTATACAAGGCGAGGAGCTTACCTTTGCACCACTATTCACTTTGATTTTAATTATGCAAATTCTCCGTTTTTAAAGATATAGTATATCAGTAAAACTTTTAGATAGTTCTTTCTCTTCAATTTCGAATTGCACAGGAAAGAAAGTTGTTGATAATAAAAAATATTATAATTCCAAAAGGAATGATGATATTTAGTTTCAAATGAGGACTCTATGTTCTAAATAATCCAAATAATGATCATTATTCTTTGCAAGGTTGAGGTGTAAACATAAATCAAATTTTGACAGTTTATCAAACAATCTTTGTTGCAAATGAAAGTAACAGGTACATAATCACATTTATCGTTTATGTTTTAAATATAGTACGCAAAATAAGCTTAAACTGCAAATTTCTCAGGCGTACGCGTTGTCGTGACACCATTGTGTAATTAGTGTATTTGTAATACAAATGTATCACACTAATGAAGTATGAATGTGTTTTTCCATGCAACAGAATTCTTTGTCGGTATATGCGAATAGATTAATATGTCTGACGACAAGAGTGAGAGGAAAACGAACATAGATAGAGGATGGGCGTGGGTTGTCATGATCACTTCGTACCTTGGAATGGTAATTCTTTGCACAGCTTTGTACATGAATGGAGTGATTTATGTGGAGCTGTTAAACAAATACGGCGAAGGTGAGGCTAAAACATCTCTAGTAGGCGCCCTCTGTAGTGGACTCCTATGTTGCCTAGGTATGTAAATTTGCATAATTTATACAATGGAAATGAAAAGTGCAAAATTAGCGATCTTCAGGATATATTTTAAAAGACATCATTCACTGTAGGTATAAGCAACTATAATTAATAAACAACTATAATTTGAAATTAAATTCAATGTAATAATTTTTAATAATGTATAAGATTACGGCGATAATAATGTATGTGAAGAATAAGAATTAATGTTTCCGCTGTTTAATCATTCTGTGCACAATACACTGACATGTTCATTATGTTATTAAAGAAACTGAAAAAGGTTACATCATTTTCTTAATGTATCGTTCAATTTTAGCACCTCTCGTGGGAGCCTTAAATAACAAGATCAGCTGCCGGTTCTCAATGATCATAGGTGGTGCAGTTACAACGATTGGCTTTGCTATCTGTGCCTTCGTGGATAGTTTAAACATGATAATCATCTTCAATGGAATTTTTGTAGGTACGATTCAAAGGTAACAACTCTGGTATGGAATTGCCGTTCTTTTCATATCTAGGTATACTTGTGTTAATGTCTACACATAGTGAGCCCGTGACAATATCACTTGCATTTTAGATTACCAAATTATGATTTTGACTTAATCAGCTCGTTATATTTTCTGAATGCTTAATACAGATTTTTATTCCATATTTGTATTATTCTAGAAATCATATAAAAATTAACGTATGTCGTTGTTGCACACTTCGTTTCGTAATTTTCAAAAATTGAAACAGAAGATATCGTCAGTTAAACCATTACAATATAATTGTATTATGTTGTCATTGACATTAAAATGATATAGTCTGGCCAAGGAAGCGCCAGTTCAAAATTTTACATGACGCTTTAATATACATATAAAAACCAAGTCGAAGCGCAAATCACCTGTTAGTAGAATATAATGTAGTTCTTGATTTAACTATAAACGCTACATGTTTATAATCAAGTAACGGTAATCATAGGCTTGAAATAATATAGCTGCAACAAGAAATAACCAAACTTTTTAAATAAAGCTACGGTGTATGGGAACATAAATTATAAAACAGTGGAAGTGTCCTGCATTACAATCCAACCTTAATTGAATATATGTATCTTTAGCATATGTACGTAATAAAAATACTCTTTAATCCTTTGTTTTTCAGGTATTGGGTTCGCCCACTCTATGTCTGGTTTGATTTGCGTCGTTGGATTCTACTTTGAGAAATATCGTGACATCGTTCTTTCCGTTGTGTTCTTAACTGTTGGTATATCTATGTTTATTTCTGCTCCTTTCGGGTTATATTTGCTCGACGTTCATGGCCTTACAGCAACGTATTTGATACAAGCAAGCATTCAGGCACATATGTGCATATTTGGTGTCTTAAGTAGACCGTCTGTAATAGAGAGACAAGTCCAGAAGCAAAAACAAATGGAACGCAAACAAAATTTAAAAATGAGATCAACTTCTTACATTGATATAACGCTGTTAAAGAACCGGTCATATTTGTGTATCCTATTTAGTATATCAACATGGAACTTTTGCCTTTCGGCCGGATTTATTCACCTTCCAAATTATGTTTCAGTACAAGATGGAAGTAATTCAGACATAAGCCTAATCATGCTATTGTTTTCGCTATCAAATCTTGCCGGTCGTTTTCTTGGATCGCTAACAGTTTCAAAATTGCATAGGAACATTGCTAAAGTGTATGCCACAGAACTTGCAATTTCTGGAATAATTACGGCTTTGTTCCCCTTATATTCAAAAATATGGGGTGGACTTTATATATTCACAATACAGCTTGGAATATTTACTGGCTGGCCTAACACTATGATGATGCCAATATCTCTAGATTATGTTGGAATATCGAAACTTTCAGAGGCATACGGATATTATTTCTTATTTTGTGGTATAGGATTTTTCACCGGACCGGTTTGTATAGGTATGTTGATAGTATTCTTTAGAAATAACAGATTAAATCAGTTAAAACTTTTCAAAAAAGATATCAAATAAAACCTTTATGTACCTAGTACAAAAATAACGTATTTTTAATAACAATTTGAAAATGATACCAAATTTTCTTGAATGTATTAATGTAGTAGTGTTAAATGAAATCAATTGTTAAATGAAATCAGCTTTACGTGTGTTTAGAATTTGTTTACTAACATTAAATGAACTCTACTCAGGTCCTATAGCCTAGAATCATATCATCATTAAAATGGAAAACTATGCAATATATAATACGTAAATATTCTAGGTTCTAAATTGATAACCGTTTTTTATTAATTTATTTATTTATTTTTGGCCGGTGTGGAGTCAATTTGCACAATACAATTGATATTCTCAATGAAGGGGATTTAGCGAATGATCTGAAATATTGCACATGAATCATTGGTACAGACCTACATACAGTTAATATATGCAAATCTTGAAAACATACTTCAATCAATCCATGTATAAAACCTCAGTGGAGTCCTTTCAAGAAATTTAAATAGGAATTTTAATCAAAATTAAATTTATGATTGTCCATAAAAAGTAACATCGAAATCATAAAAATGTGTCTTTTTAATGTTTCAGGTTTTATTTATGGTGTGTCGGATTCTTATGAGAACAGCTTTATTGTGGCAGGTTTGTGTAGATAAATGAAATGCCAAATCATATCCTATCTAAAATATTAATATAAATTTGTTTTAAAATATACTTAAATGATATCTAAGTAGCAGCAGTATTCTGGAAAGGAATATGTCAATTAATACCGAATGAAACGAAAGCAAGCAAATTCGTTAGTTACTAGTAATTGTTCCCGTCAGATATCAATTGCTTGAAGATTTAATAATAGTCGCAGCAGTATCAAGCAAGAGAACGTCCTTTAAATATGTTGACAATAAGATATCATTTTATGTTATGCTTTTGGTTATTTCTAAAGTATGTTCAAATAAGGATTACATTCTTAATATACGAATGTTTTTCGACTAAAGAATGTTTTTATGTATAGAAATATCTTTATAATATTAAGTTTGTGAAGTAAGAAACATGCTTCTTATATGAATGCCCTACATTTGACCCTGTCCTTCTTCACCCTTCCATTGGCTTATTACTGAACGTTACCTGCTGGGTTGTGAAACAGTGTCATTAGATGTTTGTTTAAAAAAAAACGATTTTCGCTATTGCTATTTTCATTTAATTGTAAATAACTGGGTTGGTGTATATAGATATAGATATATTTAAGATATGACTATATATCTTTTATTATACGTCATGTGAAGTATAAATAAAAACTCACAGTCTATATTTGTTTTGCAGGTGTAATATTATTTCTTGGTGGCGTGTCCGCAGCTGGATCATTCTTGTGTAAAAGTAGAGAATCAACAAACTCTGAATATGTATCGAATGAGTTGACTATAATAGACATAAAGAATATACATAGCTGTAACAATATTGATGCTAAACTAGGTGCTTCATTAGGTTCCATACACAGCGGCAGTGTAACAGATCTCCTGTCTTGCTCCAGATCTCAGAACTTATATATCAAAGACACAAGTAGCATTATTGAAAATGTTACTGATATTAAAGAAGTAAATGGTTTGTTGAATGATCAAAGATAACACTTGTTTTATACTATTGCTTCTTATAAATGCAAAACGTTTTGTTTCTTTCTTCCTTGTCTTGCACCGTATATAAGTGTTAATAAAACTATGTTATATTACTTGGGAGATATCGAGAGCCTATTGTTTGTTCCAAACTAGATTTCATGTTTATTTCGATTGATGTTTGATGAAATAAAAAAAACAATCACCACTCCTGTGTTTCAAAATACTGTAAATGTGAACATACAACCCGGACTTGCACAACAAGAGCTACGTACGTATCATTGATAATTGAGAAACACTAGATAATTATAGAGACCTCAAAGAAACGTAACAAGCTATTTTCAATACAGGAGACCCGACAGCTTACGAGCCATGCGGCACATCAAGATGCCATTCTTCTGCTATCATGAATTTAACTGTTTGATTCTTCTCTAGTATAAGAGGATCAGAAGAAACTGCTAAACACTTAATATTAACAACCTTATCTTCAGCATGGGATGAACTTTACGATATGTTGGAGAACTTAAACTGGCACTTAGTAGCCAATATATTGCTTTTACTGATGTATTCAACGAATTGCCCGCTAGTTTCAGAGTATTTTCACCTTTGGGACAGTGTCCAAAACATGTCTTGCCTTTGCATTTAACACAACACACATTGTAGTCAGTTACAGCACGTAAATCATGTGTTATATTCTGCATTCGGGCTAATCTAATTCTATATCACTGACTAACGTTATCTTACTTAACCTTAAATTTACTTTTTCTACACCTAAATGATGCATTATACTTTAGCCGGTGCTACAGTGTACAACAGCCGGCGTAGAGGGTATGGTTCACCTGGTGCTTGATGGCATGAACAGTAACCAACAATACATTAACACCGTCTATGAATGTGCTCCCTTGTAAAGACATTAAATATCATATAATCTGTACAAAAGCTATTGCCACATGCTTTAACATTCTATAGTAAATTTAAGGGACGTACATGGCCGACAAGCTACGGACGTTGACTTTAAACCATTTGAAATGAAATGTTTTATACGGACTAGACATGTATTAATCATCTAGTTCCATATAAATGTACGAGTCTGTGGTTCAATATTATCTTTTGATGACATATAATTTAAAACGCCTAAACTAAAATATGTTGGATAGTTGCTTAAAAATGAGAATGTAACATATAAATTTATACATGTAGGGGCAAGGATAATTCATCGCTAATCGTATCTGAAACTACGGTTCAGACTTTCGTAAAAACTTTTAAATCATTTAATTATATAACACAAAATAAAATTTGTCACCATTTTTTACCATTTTAAAAGAATGAATACATAATCATGATCAACTATTATGTCATAAATCATGTAGAATATATAGTCAATTCAAGTCAACTATGTTATGATGAAATAATAATAGAATAATAATATTTTTCGCAAAAAAAAATGTAGGTTACCGACACTTAACCCTCTGTCATATAATAATGAACGTCCGTGTTTTATTTCTTCATTTGTAAAGCGAAGTGCGTGTAAGTTATGGAAATAAATCTTAATTATGTAAGCTGTCAAAATCGTGCTCTAACATTGTTTAACTTACCACGTCAAGAAACATATGCAATAACCATAATTGCTGCACGCATACGTCGAAATGATATTTTGTAATGAACAACTGAACTGTATTTAACAACTCGCAGTTCAAAACATGGTTCTATCTGTACTGATCTTGTTATATATCATATTCAAGTACGGCATAATTTAAGATCTGTAACCAGATACCTTTATTTCAATATATAAATATTTAATCTTTAAGCTGCATTTTAAAGAAAAAAAAATAGTGATTCTTAATTTATTCACTGTAATGTGTTTACTCAAATAAAGTTATCGGTAAGGCGTTCGATGTTAAATCATTGATATTTTTAATGATTTTTTTTTTCATAACTTATCTATTATTGAATTGTAAGAAAAAAAATAAAACTAATTAACACAACATGACATAATCTGTTAATAATAACAGCTTCTACCAGGTGCCACAAAAAAGCATTTCATATGAGACGACGACTTCACCGTAGTCGCAATTGAATTATTCTCTTTGAAAAAGCATTTCCAGTGAAATACGATAGAAGTGTTGGTGGTATTGCTAGTTTATTGTCATGTCACGGCAGTAAGGCACTTTGAATTCACCAGAGCACATTTCAGCCGACGCTTCGTTGCTGGGCGCAGTATTTAAAGTAGTTTGCCTTCACTACAGCAAGAAACTGATAACTTCTCTACATGCCGTAGGAGAGGCACTTAGCAAGTGAATGCAGAAAGCATTTCATGATCATTCACACCAAAAGTAACCTGCGCCGTCCAGTGATCGAACCCTGGTCACTCGATTCACAGCCTCAAGCGCTGTCTATATAGCTTACCAAACCATACTGAAAATTCAATCGTGTAACTCAACCGCTAAAATGCTGTTCGAGTCCCGATCAAGATTCTTTTTATCTTTAAAATAGTAAAATGAAATTGTCTCCAACTGTAAGTCAGACAGCCACTTAATGCTTACTGATATGTTTTCATGTAAGAACGTTACTCTAGAATTACATTGAGACACTGTTTCACATAATATACATATAAATGGTTATTTGTCGTTTCTACAGCAAACCTTGTTTTGTTTTAACATAAATGCAGATAATATTTTGTTAACTGATTAATTTTCAATAAAAATGCGCTACCATTTTTCAAATATTAAGATACAATAACGATGGAAATTTTATCCATTATGATACACTTGTATATTCCCGTGTCGGCCGTTTTGAGTATTTTCTCTCCTTTAATTTTCGATTTAAACAGTTTCATGCATCTTATTTTTCCAACCTTTTTCTGTCAAATTAATGATATGTTTGCCAAGCGTAAATGAGGCATATCAGTTTGAAATTCATACGTTTAATTATTTTATGTTTCAGTAGATTTATTATTGTCTCATTTGTATTTGTACTTTTTGTTGCGTAACACTTTATGATCCATTCAGACATGCAAAGTTTGCGTTATGGAAATTGAATGGTTTGAAGTAAAAGTGAAAGGTTTAAAATAACAGAAACAAATGTGATTTTTAAAGTTAAGGAATATTTATCAAGAGCATAAAGTAGTTCAAGCAAAACTGAAAAATGAATAAATGTTAATCATTGTGGTGAAGCATCCAGCTTTAATAATAATGTAAAAAGTTACACTACAGAACTAACAATTAACATAGTAGCGAAAGTTCAGACCCTGATATGCTTATTTGCAAAACCCGAAAGTAGTCCAAACTCCTCGAAGCGGTAACTTTCCTTTATAAGTACACTACCGCCGAAAATGTTATGGGAGAACACTTCGTAAAGATTGTCAAATGACAGGCGCATTAATTTTCAAGCCTTCTCGGGAAAGAAAAATAGTTTCCGATTGGTCGAAGATTTCTAATATAGTTTAATTCTTTACAGATATACATGCTTATATTGGCTCCTTGATTATTCGCATCAGTGTTAAACAACAGGTTTACCATGAACAAAATATCACGAAATTAATAATGGTTACAAACCCTAATTTAGAATAATATGGTTATCTTATACCTTCCCCGTGGTCGAGGGGTTACAAGCTCGTTTAGGAAGCGAGAGGTCTGGAGTTCAAATCGCAATCAAGGCAACTCATATATTTTTTTTAGTTTTTCAATTTTTTAATTTTTTTTTAAATTGTTTAAGCTAAAAAACATTGAATTGGATATCAGTGTTTCAATTAGCCTTATAGCCAATTTTCTACAGTTATAACAGCATTGGTGACACTAAACAAAAACAAAATGGTTTACAATCTCTCAACCTTCACCTTTCTGACATTCTGATACCCAAACAAATTCAGCGCCTTCTGTGCTTTGATTTACTTAAAGCTAACGAACTGAAATAGTTGTAATTTCCTTACTGCCGAATCCATAAAAAATTAATAATTTGACAGTCCGTAAACGATTCCAACCAGGTTTTTAAGTGTGAAAAATAGGTAAATATAACATAAATTTTAAACTTAAATCAAGCTTTTATGACAAAAATGATTTGCTTATAGACATTAAAGACAGAAAATATTGTTTGAAAATATATGTCTTTGCCAAAACAGTCTCAAAAATCATTGCAAATAGAACTTTTGAACATATAAATGTTCAGTTATCAAATTACTTAAAATCAAATCTCAAAAGAAATGTTAGCAAAATAAAAACCTTTTGTGTCTATATTAGAAATCAATGTAACTCTTTTTTGCAGTATTGTAACGCCTCGCCTTTAACTTTTATCTGATAGCCGATAATATTAATCAAGTTATTTAAAGTTAACTTGCGTTTTTGAACCTTTCTCAGTGGGTCTTAGTCACGACATGATGTCGTCTTGAAGTGGTAGACATTGATATTACGAGTAAACCAATAACAATAACTTATTATCACAATATAAAAAAACATGCAGTTCGACTAAAAACGTGTTTATGTCAACAATTAAATGGGCTTATCAGTCAATGTGAGAGATAAGGGTAGAGTTTTAATTTTAAAGAGTAATCTTATACCATCTGTTTCGTACTTGCCACGGTGATATAGTTGGGATATTGACTGCTTCTATCAAACGTATAGGTTCAAAAAATAAGATATTATTAAACAAGATCATCAAGGAAAGGCGGAGTTCAATGAACGCAGCCCCCATCCGACCCAGAAACAAGAGCCAGTGGCAAGGAGCCCAGGAGGACCCCAAACAAAAACAGGGAAGGGCATAAGGCAGAGTACGGGCAGGTAAACCACTACCTAAGAATAAGTAATCAGAAACACGCTACCTAGATAGATATAGATCATAATTTTTATTTTAACTTACATTTGAAACAATGACTATTTAATCTAAAATTTTGTGATATGTTCTTCATTGTGAAATTAACTATAACCCTTAGCAGCGTAGTATGTAGATGCTTAACACATTCTCCTCTTTTAAAGATATATTATATTGGTAAAACAGATAAATAGGTTTTCCCCTTTGATTTGAAATTGCCTATGTAAGAAGGTGTTTTTATTTTCATGACGATGATAAGATCCTTTTATTATATGCTTTTCAGTGGATTACTGATTTATCCGTGAAAATTATAATTGATAATTTCACAGTGAAAATTATCAAAATAAAATTTCACTTTTTTCAATGACGAAACCACTTTTTTAAAATTTTCCCAATGTGGTTCCTCAATTTTATTTTTACTGACAATTCTGTCATTGTCAGGCTGTTTAAAGAAAAGCAAAACTGAAATTGATTAATAGTTTAAATGTCAAAAGTAATGAAGAGAGAAAACTTACTTCTATTCCTTTAAATTCCAATTACCAAATTTCGTCTCTAATTTTTTTTGTTTGTTTTTGCAGTCTGAAAAATACATTCCTTCCACATGCAAAACTGCTCTTGATGACATTTGGGCATATTAAAGTATCCTACGAGCAATAACTGCCGTATGCTTTATGAAAAATTGAAAAGCATTGACAGCCATCACTCGTAAAATAAGTAAAACAACCCAGCGTTCCTTCATGTCCTTAGCAAGCTTCCAAGTTTTCCATTTTCCTAGCTCTTTTTCTGAATGTTTTCACATCTGTCAACACTTATTTTTTGTCTGTTACAATCCTCGAATAAGTTTTTTTTTCTTTTAAAAAGCTGTATGACTAACAAATCTAAATGATGTCCCTCTGAATCAAACACAATTATTTTCCTCCGTGAAATACACAACTTTAAAAAATGGCTGCTGCTTACATTTAACAAAGCCAGGTCTAATATAAATTCGCAGTAAGTAACGCAATATGGATGGATGGTTGGACTTTTTCTCCTACAAGAATTGTTTGTTTTTATTATTAAAACAAACGATCATTCATATTTTTTAATAAAATGAATAATATAACCGTCATTTAACGTTGATTGTCGAACTAATTTTTCAGTTCAAGACTTCTTGTATTTAATGAGCAATTCCGACTAAATGGGGCTCTCAATGGGAAAAACAGATTTTATTATTAACATTAATATTATGGAAATTTCGTTTTAACTTGTTTATACATTGTTTTAAGCATATTTATTAAAATAAAAAGAAAATTTGTTTGTTTGTTATGTAAGATATAATTCTATTTCATCTCGTTAACTTTAAAAACAGTATTCTACTGTTTTTAAAGCCCACTCGATGAAATAAAATTTCATCTTACACACTAATAAACAAATATCCTCTATTTCATTCCAAATGGAATGATAATACCTAGTATCAATTGAGAAATGCAGCTTTTGATTATCATTTGCAAGGTTGTAGTATAAGATTTGATCATCATTTGCAAGGTTGTAGTATAAGATAAATTAAATTTTGACATTTTATCAAACCATATTTGTAACAAATGAGATAAGAGGCAAGTTAAACTTCACATTTATCTTTTACGTTAGCCGGGGCTTTATGTTTGCAATTTAGCATTATAATTAGTAATTATGTATGGCAAGGATGAAGAATTGAAATAAACAGGTCAATACTTGCGAATTGGCAAATAAATTGAAAATTTTACACAAAAAAAAACAGATTTTAAGCAAGACGCGATGAAAAATGGACTATAAATAAGTTTTTGACACATAATACAGTATGTCTGGCAAGCTTAATCATTAAAGTTTAATTTAGCACCTAAAAGTCACTTTTTAATGATGAAAATAACCATTTCTGACGAGTTTGTTTGCAGTATATACACTAGTTTTCCGACGAACCCCGTGACAGTTATCACAAGAACTCCTTAACAAGTTATCATAAGAACTCAACCCCTCGTGTAACACTTCCTCTCCTGTGTAAGTATAATATCTGTACACAACTAGGTTGTGATAAACTATCTTAAACTGCAATTATGCCAGTCATTCGTGTTATCGTGCATGCATTTTCTTAATGGTTGTATTTGTATTCTCATCACGCTTATGGTGTGTGTAAACTAAGTGCTTTCCATGCAACTGGATACTCTGGAGGAATATGCAAATAGATTAATATGGCTGACGAAAACAGTGTGAAGAAATCGAACATAGATAGAGGATGGGCGTGGGTTGTCATGATCACTTCGTATTTGGGAATAATAATTCTTTCCACAGCTTTGTACATGAATGGAGTGATTTATGTGGAGCTTTTGAACAAATACGGCGAAGGTGAGGCCAAAACATCTCTAGTAGGCGCCCTCTGTGGTGGACTTCTATCTTGCCTAGGTATGTATATTTGTATAATGTATACAATGGAAAAAAGCGTGATATTAACGATCTTCAGGATATATTTAAAAGACATCATTCACTGTACGTTGAAGTATCTATAATTATCCCCCGCCGAAAAGGCGGCGGGGGATATAGAAATAGTCACCATCCGCCCTTCGTTCCGTCCATCCATCCATCCGTCCGTCGCACGTCCATCGTACTTCCGTCCCACATTTTTTTCAGGAACATATCTCAAAAAGTATTTGAGGTATCAACTTGAAACTTCATAGGTGGATAGATCATAGAAAGGAAGAGTGCACAAAAATGATAACTCTATTTTGCATAATTTTTCAGTTATTGTCCTTTGTTATTTTTCAAACTTAATTTTTGCCCAGAGCAAAACTCAATAAGCTTTTGAGATATCAACATGAAACTTCATAGGTGAATATATCTCACTCAGGAGGTATGCAGTGCATAAGAATGATAACTTTACCCTTCATATTTTTTGAGTTAATGCCCTTTGTTATTTTTCATATTTAATTTTTCACCTGAGTGGAGCATAACTTAAAAAGTCTTTGAGCTGTCAACATGAAACTTCATAGGTGGATTTATCTTTTTGAGGAGGAATGTTATGTACAAGAATGATAACTCTATCCTTCATCTTTTAGTTCTTGCACTTTGTTATTTTTCATACTTTTAGTCCGGAGCTTATCTCAAAAAGTGTTAGAGGTATCAACTGGAAACGTCATTTGTGGATAGATATCATTGTGGAGGAGTGCAGCTCACAAGAATGATAACTCTGCCCTGCATTATTTTTCAGTTATTGCTCTTTGTTTTATTTCAGCCATCAGTATTCACATAGGTCTCAAATTTGTAATCACTTCAGCGTTCAGTTTTCATTACCAAAAGACCTTTTTCAATTGAATTATTCTGCTCCTCTACATATACATTCTTCCAGTGAGCAACAACATTTGGCGGAGGATGTCCATGGCTCTTGTTTTAAATTAAATTCAATGTGCCATATATTTTAAAATGTCTTAGATTATGGCGATAATAATGTATGTGAACAAAAGTAAAAAATATTCCCACTGTTTAATCATTCTGTACACAATACACTGACATGTTCATTATGTTATTAAAGAAACAAAGAAAGGTTATATCATTTTCTTTATGTATCGTTCAATTTTAGCACCTCTCGTGGGCGCCTTGAATAACAAGATCAGCTGCCGGTTCTCAATGATCATAGGTGGCGCAGTTACAACGATTGGCTTCGCTATCTGTGCATTCGTGGATAGTTTAAACATGATAATCATCTTCAATGGAATTTTTGTAGGTACGATTCAAAGGTATAAATGGAATTTTTGTAGGTACGATTCAAAGGTAACAACCCAGAGTATGGAATTTGCCGTTCTTTTCATATCTAGGTACACTTGTGTTAATGTCTACACATAGTGAGCCCGTGACAATATCACTTGCATTTTTTATAACCAAATTATGATTTTGACATAATCGAGCTCGCCATTTTTTCAGAATGCTAGTCTCTCAAGCGATAATTATCGCCTTTTCTATAGACAAGGGACAGTTATACTAGCAAAATTTAACAATTTCAACTCGATATTTAGCGTCTTATTTTTCGAAAATTGTGTATTCCTCACGCGATAATTATCGCGTTGGAGGGCGCTTATTATCGCATGTTAGAATAGCGAAATTTGATACATGCGAAATTTAGCTTAGACATTGCCCTAAAGAGGCGATAAATATCGCTTATTCAAATTTCGCTACTCTCTTGTGCGATAGTTAGCGCCCTTCAACGTGATGTTTATCGCGTGAAGAACACACAACATACGAAAATTAAGACGATAATCATCGAGGCGAACTTTTTTTTTTCGCTTGTATATGTTTCACTGTTTTCATGAAAAGACGCTCGAGAGACTAGCGAAATTTTAGACATGCGAAATTGAGTACTAAATTTCGCTCCTTTGAGGCGGTAATAATTGCCTATGACCAGCGAAATAGGACACGGTATAATGCATGTTTTTATTCCATATTCTAGAAATCATATGAAAAATTAGGTCGTTGTTCACTGTTCGTTTCGGAAGTTTCAAATTTGAAACAGAAGTTATCGTCAGTTAAACCGTTACAATATTGTATTAAAGCATTGACATTAAAATGATATAGTCTGGCCAATGAATCGCCAGTTCGAAATTTTACCAAGCGCTTTGAAGTACATATAAAAACCAAGTCAAAGCGCAAATCACATGTGAGTAGAATAAAATGTAGTTCTTGATTAAGCTATAAACGCTACATTTGTATTATCAAGTAACGGTAATCACATGCTTGAAATGACATAGCTGCAACAGGAAATAACAGCTACGGTGTATGGGAACATAAATTATAAAACAGTTGAAGTACCCTGCATTATAAGCCAACCTTAATTGAATATATGTATCTTTAGCTTAAGTGTGTTATAAAAATAATCTTTAATTTTCATGTTTCTGTTTTTCAGGTATTGGGTTCGCCCACTCTCTGTCTGGTTTGATTTGCGTCGTTGGATTCTACTTCGAGAAATATCGTGATATCGTTCTTTCCGTTGTGTTCTTAACTGTTGGTATATCAATGTTTATTTCTGCTCCTTTCGGGTTATATCTGCTCGATGTTCATGGCCTTACAGCAACGTATTTGATACAAGCAAGCATTCAGGCACACATGTGCATATTTGGTGCCTTAAGTAGACCGTCTGTAATTGAGAGACAGGTCCAGAAGCAAAAACAAATGGATCTCAAACAAAATTTAAAACTGAGATCAACTTCTTATTTTGATGTAACGCTTTTAAAGAACCGGTCATATTTGTGTTTCCTATTTAGTATATCAACGTGGAACTTTTGTATGTTGGCCGGATTTGTTCACCTTCCAAATTATGTTTCAGTACTAGATGGAAGTAATTCAGACATAAGCGTAATCATGCTATTGTTTTCCCTTTCAAATCTTGCCGGTCGTTTTCTTGGATCGCTTACAGTTTCAAAATTTCATAGAAACATTACTAAAGTGTATGCCACAGAACTTGCAATTTCTGGCATAATTACGGCTTTGTTCCCCTTATATTCAAAAATATGGGGCGGACTTTATATATTCACGATCCAGCTTGGATTATTTACTGGATGGCCTAACACTATGATGATGCCAATGTCTCTTGATTATGTTGGAATATCGAAAATGTCAGAGGCGTATGGATATAATTATCTTTTTAGTGGAATAGGATTGTTCACCGGACCGGTTTGTATAGGTATGTCAACATTGTTCTTTATAGTCATCAGATTAGATTAGTTAAAACTTGGCAAGTATTTACCAATCAAAAATCAAATAAAACATATATGTTACAAGTACAAAAATATTGTACTTATAATGTCAATTTAAAAATGATATCAATTTATCTTGAATGTATAATTCGTAGTTGTGTTAAATGAAATCAATTGTTTATAGAATTTGCAATAAAAAGTCAAATTAAATCAGCTTTACGTGTGTTAGGAATTTGTTTATTAACATAAAAGGAACTCCACTCGGGTTTTATAGCCTAAAATCAAAACATTTGAAATTTACCATTTCAAATGGAAAAGTATGCAATTTTACTAGATACTAAATTTGATAACCGTTTATTGTTCGTGTTTTTGGGTCGATGTAGTGTCAATTTGCGCAATACAGTTGACATTCTCTTGGAAGCGAATTGAGCAAATGATCTGACATTCGGCACATGAAATATTGGTGCAGACCCACATAGAGTTAATATATACAACTCTTGAAAATATACCTCAATCAATCCATGTAAAAAAAACCTGAGTTGAGCCCCTTCAAGAAATTTAAATAGGAATTATGTTTCAAATGTGAATTGATGATTTTCCGATAAAAATAACAACGAATTCAATAAACGTGTCTTTTAATTTTTCAGGTTTTATTTATGGAGTTTCGGATTCTTATGAGAACAGCTTTATTGTTGCAGGTTTGTGTCTATAATGCCAAATCATTCCCTATCCTATTTTTTGATATGAATTCGTTTTAATGCATACTTAAATGAGATTAAAGTAGCATCAATGCTTTGGAAAAGAAGTGGTCTATTAATACCGCTACATTTGACCCTTAGCTTCTTCATCCTTCCATTGGCTCATTACTGTACGGTACTTGCTGGGTTGTGTAACTGTGTTATGAGATGTTCGTTTAATAATGATTGAAGTATAAATAAAAACTCACAGTCTATATTTGTTTTGTAGGTGTAATAATATTTCTTGGTGGCGTGTCTGCAGCTGGATCATTCTTGTGTAAAAGTAGAGAATCAACCGATTCTGAACTTGTATCGAATGAGTTGACTTTAACAGACATAAAGAATATACATAGCTGTAACAATATTGATGCTAAACTATGTGCTTCATTAGGATCCATACACAGTGGCAGTGTAACAGACCTCCTATCTTTCTCCAGATCTCAGGACTTATATATCAAAGTCACAGATAACATTATTGAAGATGTAACTAAAATTAAAGAAGTAAATGGTTTGTTGAATGATCAAAGATAACACATGCTTTATACTTTTGCATATGATAAATGCATTGTGCAACAAAAATGTTGTGCTTTTTTTTGCTTTTTTGTCTGCACCTTATATAATATTAATAAAATTATGTAACATTACTTGAGAGATACCGAACTTACTATATAAATGTCAGTTTTAAAATGAGTTACGATCAATGTTCTTTTTTTTATCGCAGAACGGTTTGAAATTACAGCATCCTAAACATTGCAAAAACTTAACTTATATACTTATAAATAGTTTTTAATGGCAAAACATGTATTAACTATATCGTTCCATATAAATATTAGAGTCTGTGGTTCAATTTTATTTTTTGATGACATCTTATTTAAAAAACGCCCAAACTACAATGTGTGGGATAGTTGCATTAAAATGAAGGTGTACGTAGCATATAAATGTATACATGTAGGGGCAAGCATAATCCATCGCTTATCGTATCTGAAAATAGGGTACAAATTATCGTCAAACCTCCTAAATCATCTATCGGGATAGCAAAAATTAAACTGTGTCATCAATTTTACCATTTTAAAAGAAAAACATACTTTCAATAATTTTCCATTATCAACTATTACGTCAATCATGTTTACAACAGTAAATCATTAAAAATGTATATTAATTAATTCAGATCAACTGGGCAATGATAAAATGAGCAAAGGAAATGTCACTTTAACGTTTGTATGATTATAAGTTCATATGGGTTTTTCCCATTTTTAAATGCTATATAAACAGCTAGTTTTTATTTTGAGTCCAAGTTACATGTATTGTGGATATCCGTTTAGTTACGGTATACATACATACTAGTACATATATAGTTTAAATAAGCCGCTATCTTTATGTGTTTAGCTAATAAAAATATACAAAGCAAAGATAAAGACTTGACACAAAAAAAACAAGAACAACAAAAAGAAGTAACTTTATCATCGTATAACCGTAGCGTCTCTAAACGGGACGTCATTACGTTTCATTTCAAAGTTACTACTAAGACTAGTTAGAATTGTGATGAAAAAACACGTTTAAAGGCCCTATCTGAATCAAAAATTTAATATGAGATTTAAATATTCTTAACTTTTATCATTCTATCTCTAGATAATTATACTAGTATAAAATAAATAAACCCCATGATATCTTAAGCGTAAGTGATAAAGCATAATGAGTTTATTTAGACAGATAGTTTTTTAATAGTTTTTTTAATAAATAAAAAAAGTAAACTGAAATATAGCAATCCAACGTTTTTTTTTAATGAGAAACTTAAGTTCCTGAAAATTTAGGTTGATAGTGACAGTTCATCATGCGAAGTTGTATCATATTATAGTCTTACTCTAACTTACAATAAACAAACAACTATGCTGTGCATTGTAGCGAGGTTATTTTATTACGAGATCGTTATAACAAGAGGAAATATCACAATGAGAAATAACACATACATCTGTATAAAGCATATCACGATCGAAACTGTTGTACTATGTCCAAGACATTTCATGATAAAATGTAAATTAAACAAAACCTAACAGGTTCGATCGTATATTCGTCACTGGAATACTGGCCGCCTGCGTAAAACCCCTTTTTATCTTTTTTAAATGTAAGAGGAACCGTAGAATCTGTGGGCATGCACGGAGGAAACACAAAAGTGATTCTCCTCAGACTATTCCTCGAAATATTAAACAACGGACCGTGCTCAGACATGCTAACGTACATATCGAATATATACATATCAATATATTTTCCTTAATCAAAATACATGTTCTGTTCCACATAAACAAACTTGAAATAAACCTATACATTCAATAAATGTGTCACTAACATTGTAATTTTTCCCTTATTAAACAGTTTGCTGAATTATGTTACATTATAAATATTGAATTTGAATTCTGGTGATCTCGTAAAAGAAATATCGCCAGAACTGATTTTCATACTCTGCCGCGGGTATATATATCCGTGTAGGAAATACACATGTATGCTTGAATTACATTCAAGCCTTCAAAACCGTTTTATGTAATCCGTTACAGTAAGACAATGGTTCTCCTCTATACGATGTAACGCGGGGAACCAGTAATTTCTCGCAAAGGAATATATATAATCGACGGTTCATTCTAAATCATTTTGAAACCATATAATAACGTACGTCTGTGTTTTATCTCTTCATATCTGTCAGAATTGTGCTCTAACATTGTTTAACATACCACGTCAAGAAACATAATTATGTAATTACCATAATGGCGTAAGGCTTACATCGAAAGTTTTGTTTAAAATTAAAATGAACTGCTTTGTTTAAAACACCTGGTTCTTACTGTATTGACTTTGTTTTGATCTATATATGATATTCAAGTACGGCATAATTCAAGATCTTTAAAGCCACTGACCTCCAGATGGGAAAATGAAAAAATGAAATAAATTTCAAGTAAATGGTAAATAATGATCTAGTTACTAGGTTTATTGTATATCCATCATTACTGACACCTTAATTCAAGAAAGAATTTTGACAAAAGTGTTAATATATCGGCTTATCTTTTCCATAATCTACTACGTTACTTACGCAGTAGCCAATATAAATAGGAGAAGATAATTCATCTAATGCTGTCACGTGTGACAACAGTGATCCGGAAAAGTCCCGGTATTCGGTATGCCCGGGATCGTTTATCCATTTTCGTCATTAAGTAGGCCCCTATCACATTTCAAGCTTAAGGATAAATCGATAAATTGGTCATCATATAAATGAAATAATTAAACAATTATAATTTTTAGTGTCACGTATTACTATAAATATAATAAACAAAAGCCGTTATTCCTATCCCTATATATTTGGTAAAATCCCGGATTCCGTGCGTTCTGGAGCACAGGTCGCGATATTGTCCTGTACGATCACGTGATACTAGAAAAAAAACCCGGATGAAAGAATTCCGTGGTATAATAAAAGAAGGTATTTCCGTTGGTGGAAAAGCGAACTGTTTGTTTTCAGAGCAATAATGTTAAAATATGAACATTTTGAAGTGTCCTTTCGATTTCTTTAAACTATATAATGTTTTTGAGGGGAAATTTTGAGGTAGTTTTCTGCTATCTTCTGGAGGTCAGCTGCTTTAACCAGATACCTTTAGTTTAATACATATATACATGTATATATAAAAAAAACTAAATAGTGATTCTTAATTTATTCACTGTAATTTATTTTTAAACTTAAATGAAGTTATCGATAAGGCGTTCGATGTTAAATCATTGATATTTTTATCGATTTGTTTTAATAATTTTTTTTATTATCTATAATTCAATTAAAAAAAATTAAACAAATTAATGCAACATTCATAGGAGCACAGTTCAGCCGCCCCTTCGTTGCTGGGATCAGGATGTAAAGTAGTTTGCCTTCACTACCACAAAAAACTGATAACTTCTCTACATGCCTTAGAAGAGGTACATTGCAAGTGAACGTAGAAAGCATTCCATTATCAGTGACAACAACAGTAACCTGTGCCGTCCAGTGATCAAACCCTTGTCACTCGATTCACAGTCTCAAGTGCTTACCAAACCGTATTGAAAATTCTATCGTGTAACTCAACCGCAAAATACCTGTATTCCGAGTAAATGCTGTTCGAGTCCCGATCAGGATTTTTTATATCTTTAAAATTGTAAAATGAAATTGTCACCAGTAAAGCTGGAACGTCGCGATATGACCTATACTGTGTCGATGTGACGTAAAACCCAAAACAAAACAAAACAAAACAAAGTCTCAGACTGTAAGTCAGACAATCACTTAATGCTTACTGATATGTTTTCATGTTAGACCGTTACTCTAGATGCATGTATTTTAAAACCACCAAAGAATTACATTGAGACACTGTTTCACATAATATACATGTCGTTTCTACAGCAAACATTTTGTAAACTGATTAATATTCGATAAAAATGCGCTACCATTTTTCAAATATTAAGATACAATAGCGATGGAAATTTTATCCATTATGATACACTTGTATATTCCAGTGTCGGCCATTTTGAATCTTTTCTCTCTTTTATTTTCGATTTTAACAGTTTCATTCATCTTATTTCTCCAACCTATTTCTGTCAAATTAATGAATTGTTTGCCAAGCGTAAATGAGGCATATCAGTTTAAAATTCATACGTTTAATTATTTTATGTTTCAGTAGATTTATTATTGTCTCATTTGTATTTGTATTTGTACTTTTTGTTGCGTAACACTTTATGATCCCTTCTGATTTACAAAGTTTGCGTTATGGAAAATGAATGGTTTGAACTAAAAGTGAATGGTTTAAAGTAACAGAAACAAATGTGATTTTTAAAGTTAAGGAATATTTATCAAGAGCATAAAGTAGTTCAAGCAAAACTGAAAAATGACTAAATGATTACCATTGTGGTGAAGCATCCAGCTTTAATAATAATGTAAAAAGTTACAGTATAGAACTAACAATTAACAGTAATGGTCTCTTTTTATACAACATCTATTGTGGAAACGGAGCGTTTTACTTTTTATGTGTTTGGGTCGTCAGACAAAACAAGTAATGGTAGCGAAATTTCAGACCCTGATATGCTTATTTGCAAAAAAACCCGAAAGTAGTCCGAACTCATCGAAGAGGTTACTTCCCTTTATAAGTACATTATCGCCGAAAATGTTATGGTCATTCGATTCCCAGCCTTAAGCGCTGCCTATATAGCTTACCAAACCGTATTGAAAGTTCAATCGTGTATCTCAAGCGCTAAAAACCTGTTTTCAGAGTTAATGTTGTTCGAGTCCCGATCAGGACTTTTTATCTTAAAAATTATAAAATGAAATTGCCTCCAACTGTAAGTCACACAGTCATTTAATGTAAAAAATTACAGTACAGAACTAACAATTAACAGTTACTGTAATGGTCTCTTTTTATACAACATCTATTGCGGAAACGGAGCGTCTTACTTTTATGTGTTTTGGTCGTCAGACCAAACAAATAATGGTAGCAAAATTTCAGACCCTGATATGCTTATTTGCAAAACCCGAAAGTAGTCCGAACTCCTCGAAGCGGTTACTTCCCTTTATAAGTACACTATCGCCGAACATGTTATAGGAGAACACTGCGTAAAGATTTTCAAATGACAGGCGCATTAATTTTCAAGCCTTCTCGTGAAAGAAAAATAGTTCCCGATTGGTCGAAGATTTCTAATATAGTGTAATTCTTTACAGATATACATGCTTATATTGGCTACATGATTATTTACATCAGTGTTAAACAACAGGTTTACCGTGAACAAAATATCACGAAATTAATAATGGTTACAAACCCTAATTTAGAATAATATGGTTATCTTATACCTTCCCCGTGGTCGAGTTTACAAGGTCGTTTAGGAAGCGAGAGGTCTGGAGTTCAAATCGCAAGTAAGGCAACACATTTATTTTTTTATTTTTAAAATTTCTTTTTTAAATTATTTAAGCGAAAAAAACATTGAATTGGATATCAGTGTTTCAATTAGTCTTATAGCCAATTTTCTACAGTAATAACAGCATTGGTGGCACTATACAAAAACAAAATGGTTTAAAATCTCACAACCTTTACCTTTCAGACATTCTGATACCCAAACAGATTCAGCGCATTCTGTGCTTTGATTTACTTAAAGCCAACGAACTGAAATAGTTGTAATTTCCTTACTGCCGAATCCATAAAAGATTAATAATTTTACAGTCCGTAAACGATTCCAACCAGTTTTTTTAAGTCTGAAAAATAAGTAAATATAACATAAATTTTAAACTTAAATCAAGCTTGCATGACAAACATGATTTGCTTATAGACATTAAAGACAGAAAATATTGTTTGAAAATATATATGTCATGGCAAAAACAGTCTCAAAATTCATTGTAAATAGAACTTCTGAACATATAAATGTTAAGTTATCAAATAACTTAAAATCAAACCCCAAAAGAATTGTTAACAAACTAAAAACCTTTTGTACTTCTTTTTTGTGTCTATATTTGAAATCAATGTAACTCTTTATTGCAGTCTTGTAACGCCTCGCCTTTAACTTTTATCTGATAACGTTCATTTTCAAATCGATAATATTAATAAAGTTATTTAAAGTTAACTTGTGTTTTTGAACCTTTCTCAGTGGGTCTTAATCACAACATGATGTCGTCTTGACGTGGTAAACATAAATGTTAAAAGTAAACCAATAACAATGACTTATTATCACAATATGAACAAACATGCAGTTCGACTAAAAACGTGTTTATGTCAAGAATTACTATTTAATCTTTACTTTACTCTTGCGGTATGTTCTTCTTTGTGACATTAACTATAATTCTTAGCAGCGTAGTCTGTAGATGCTTAACACTTCTCCTCTTTTTAAGATATAGTATATCGGTAAAACAGATAAATAGGTTTGCAATCACCTATGTAAGAAAGTGTTTTTATCTTCATGACGATGATAAAATTCTTTTAATTCCAAAAGGAATGATAATACCTAGTATTAAATGAGAAATTCAGCTCTTGATCATTATTTGCAAGGTTGTAGTATAAAGATAAATCCAAATTTTGACAGTTTATCAAACAATCTTTGTGACAAATGAGATAAGAAGCAAGTTAAACATCACTTTTATCTTTTATGTTTTAAGTGTAATATATGTATAAAACTAGGTTATGATAAATTAGCTTAAACTGCAATTTTGTCAGGCATTCGTGTTATCGTGACATACATCTTCTTAATAGTTGAATAAAGTTTTTGTGTTCTCATCACGCTTATGATGTATGTAAACTAAGTGCTTTTGCATGCAACTAGATACTTTGAAGGAATAGGCGAATAGATTAATATGGCTGACGAAAATAGTGTGAAAAAAACGAACATAGATAGAGGATGGGCGTGGGTTGTCATGGTAACTTCGAATTTGGGAATGATAATTCTTTCCACAGCTTTGTACATGAATGGAGTGATTTATGTTGAGCTTCTGAACAAATACGGCGAAGGTGAGGCCAAAACATCTCTAGTAGGCGCCCTCTGTAGTGGACTCCTATGTAGCCTAGGTATGTAGGTTTGCATCTTTATACAAATGAAATATAAAGTGTAAGATTAACGATCATTAGGATATATTTATGTATTACGACTTCCACTTAAGTTTGAGCAACTAAAATTTGAAATTCAATATTTCTTATATAATCATAATGTCTAAGATAACGGCGATAATGTTTATAGAATGATAATTAAGATTTTTCCGTCCTTTTATCATTTTTAAAGCAATACACTTACAGGTTTTCGCCAATAGCTTTGTTCATTATGTTCATTAAATAAACTGTAAAAGGTCATATTATTTTCTTTATATCGTTCCATTTTAGCACCTCTTGTTGGAGCCTTGAATAACAAGATAAGCTGTCGGTTCTCAATGATCCTAGGGGGCGCCATAACAACGATTGGTTTCCTTATCTGTGCATTCGTTAATAGTTTAAACATGATAATCGTCTTCAACGGAATTTTTATAGGTAACAAACCAGCCTATGAAACTTGCCTTCATTAACGCTTTATGTCCTGGTACAATTTTGATAAGGTCTACACAAACTAAGCACGTGATAGTGTCTAATTTTATTTAGGTAACAAAATACCATCTCGCCATTTTATATTTATTTTTTACTTAATCGAATATGTCGTTTTTCCTGAATGCTTATAATTTGGGTCTTTTCCGTCTTTGTATGTTTCTAAAGATCATATTAGAAAATAACAGTATTGTATTTAAGCATTGGAATTCATATAGTCTGGCGAAGAAAAACATAACGCTTTGATATACGCTAAAGGAACATAATTTTATATAAAAAAGACAATTAGAAGTACCCTGCATTAATGTCGAACTTTAATTGAATATATGTATCCTTAACTTTAGCATATAAGCTACATTTTAAATGTGTAACATAAAACACATCTGAACCAAACTTAAAACCTTTTATAACAATAACTTTAAACCTTCTATTTTCTTCTTTTTTCAGGTGTTGGAGCCGCCAACGCTATGTCTGGTCTGGTTTGCGTCGTTGGATTCTACTTCAAGAAATATCGTGATTTCGTTCTGTCTGTTGTGTTCTTAACTGCTGGTTTATCAATATTTATTTCCGCTCCTTTCGGGTTATATCTGCTCGAAGAACATGGCCTTACAGCAACGTATTTGATACTAGCAAGCATTCAGGCACACATGTGCATATTTGGTGTCTTAAGTAGACCGTCTGTTATAGAGAGACAGGTCCAGAAGCACAAACAAATAGAACGCAAACAAAATTTAAAAATGGTATCAACTACTTACATTGATGTAACGCTGTTAAAGAACCGGTCATATTTGTGTATCCTGTTTAGCATATCAACCTGGAACTTTTGCCTTTCTGCCGGATTTATGCACCTTCCAAATTATGTTTTAGTTCGAGGCGGAAGTAATTCAGATATTAGCCTTACGATGCTATTGTTTTCCCTTTCAAATCTTGCCGGTCGTTTTCTTGGATCACTTACAGTTTCAAAATTACAAAGACACATTGCCAAAGTGTATGCAACAGAACTTGCAATTTCTGGCATAATTACGGCTTTGTTCACCTTATATTCAAAAAGATGGGGTGGACCTTATATATTCACGATCCAGCTTGGATTTTTTACTGGATGGCCTACCACTATGATGATTCCGATATCTCTTGATTATGTTGGTATATCGAAAATGTCAGAGGCGTATGGATATTATTTCTTATTCTGTGGTTTAGGCATTTTCACCGGCCCAGTATGTATAGGTAAGTTTAAAGGGTTCTTTAAACTTAACAGATTAAATCATCTTAAACTTAACTAGTATTAACTATTGCAATATCATATAAAGAATATGTGTACTGAAGTAACTATTGAAATATCATATAAAAAAATATGTGTACCTTGTTCTTGTAGTGAACCGGTGCTCTTAAAAAAGAAATCTATGAAGCTGCTAATATGAAAATGTACTCAGTAGTTAATTGGTACTTTATTTTTTTTCGGGGGAGAGGGCAATTTTCACAATATTCCACAAAAAGTTGCATAAAAAAACAACATTCGGTTTTTTTGTCAAAAACAAATCTACAATAGGAACTTCAATCAAATTTAAATTTCTTCTTTTTCATAAAAATAAAAATAAATGAAATTAATAAGTGTATATTTTTAATCTTTCAGGTTTTATTTATGGTGTGTCGGATTCATATGAGAACAGCTTTATTGTTGCAGGTATGCGTCGATAATGCCTGATGCTTCCACAGAGCATTATAAAGATACAAAATCCAAAGAACATGAGGACTTTATGGACATAATTGTATCATTTTGACATTCATAAATGTCATTTTAAGTATATTGAAAAAAGGGATTCGAAAGATACGAGTGTTTTTCGAGTGAAACTCATTATATGTAAAAAAAAACTTGACAAATTTTTAAACTGTGGAACGTGGAAGATATCGATAAAGTTTGTCAAGTACAAAACTTGCATGAATACCCTACATTTTACCCTGTCCTTCTTCACCCTTCAATTGAATCATTACTGTACGGTACCTGCCGTGTTATTTAACTGTGTTATAAGATGTTTGTTTAAATTTTTTTCACTATAGATATCTTTATTAAATTGTAAATAATTTTATTGATATAAAAGATAGTGTCCGATCCTTGTAATATAAATCCGTGTATAACATGTATAAATAGATATGTGTAAGTTATTATGATATCCGTATCTTCCATTATACGTCATGTGTTCGTACCTGACGAACTATAAATGAAAACTCTTAGTCTATATTTGTTTTGCAGGTGTAATATTATTTCTTGGTGGCGTGTCTGCAGCTGGATCATTCTTGTGTAAAAGTAGTGAATCAACCGATTCTGAACTTGTATCGAATGAGTTGACTATAGTAGACATAAAGAATAGACATAGCTGTGACAATATTGATGTTAAACTGGGTGCTTCATTAGGATCCATACACAGTGGCAGTATAACAGATCTGCTGTCTTGTTCCAGATCTCATAACTTATATATCAAGGACACAAGTAGCATTATTGAAGATGTAACTGATACTAACGAAGTTGATAGTTTATAGATGTCCAAAGATAACATGTGTTTTATACTTTTACTTCACATAAATGCAATTAGTAGCTTAATATTGTGTTCTTTATTTCTATCTTGTCTGTACCTATTGTATTAAATAAAACTAGGTAAACGAAAAAACAATTTCTTTCATAAATGAAACTGGTAATAATTCACACATCGAATTATCTATGTAGTGATAACGAAATAGAGATAAATAAGAATCCCTAAAGAAAGTCCAACACGGCAAAATTGAAAATGTTGCAGGCTCGGTTTGATTGAGCCTGTTCATGGACGGTACTGTAAAGTGCAAACTACCGTCCACACCCCCTAGCACCGGCTTAAGCAGAATTCAACATTTAACATGAACTGGTAAAATTTAGAATTTTGGAACATCCGCAGATGTATTCATATGGCGGTTATCATAGGCCTTCAACGTGACACATTAGACGTGCCATTCCATGAAAAGCGGCATATGGTCCCCAAGTAAAGAAATGCATGTGCCCTAAACGAGAAAACAATGGGCGGAACTAAATAAAATGGAATTTTGAAAGGGGATCTGAGGTTATGAAGCCTGCATATCACAGATACGACGTCAAAAGACAAGTTTAAGAAGCAGGCCACATATCCTAAGGGTGATTCAACAGTATTCAAGTGAGGAATACTGGAACCACCCAACAAGAAAGATGCCGAATAGAAAGAACTAAAATACTACAAGCACAACAATTATGTCGTGCTGAACGATCTTTAAGGATCGGAAATATAACATCCCTGTTGAATGTACGGGGCGACTTTTTACGGCCTCCACACGGCACAAACAACGCTGATGTGGCGATAAAATAGAGATAAATAAGAATCCCTAAAGAAAGCCCAACACGGCAAAATTGAAAATGTTGCAGACTCGGTTTGAAAGACTTGCATGAATATCTATAATCTATTTTAACATGATCTCATATAAACCTGTTTCTTGGGATAGACAGTTATAATATTGACCAGTGTAATTGTTGTCTTCATACCTGAATGATCACTTATCTGTATTAATTAGCTGGCAAAAGTGTTATATAAATTACTGTTATCTTTTAGTTCTTATAGGGTTACACTCATTCAGTTTTTTTCAGTTTTTGAAGAATAAGGATGTTAGAGGTTGAGCTTGGATGAATTCATAATTAAAATTTAAAGAAGCTTTGCTTAACAATGACTGTCTACCTAGATATCAGGGTAAGTGAAATATTTAATTATTTGCAAATTGTACATGTTTTTCATTAAATTCCTTTGTACATGGAACATTATTTGATAAACGTAAAGTTATTATATTGAATAAGTTAAATTGTAAGTATATGTTATTTTCCTATACTTTCCTTTCATACATTTGTTTTACTCAAACTTAATGTGTTTGAAATATGTAGAAATAAATATGTATTCATTAATAGGACATGGTGTTCAAGGACGTGTAAATGTCAAGAGTGTGCATGGTGCTATGGTTAATAAAAGCGTGCAGTACCAGGAACTGAATATTATGAAGTATTTTGCACTTTCCGGAGAGTTGGTCAACGTTTGCTAGAGAATCTACAGAGAATTATAATGTTTGTACATTGACCTTTGTTTGTCGGAGGGGACATTTTCTTATTCAGACATTGACCTTGTATGTCGGAGGTGATATTTTTATTATTATGACCTTAAATGGTCGAGGTGAAGAAATTCAAAGATAGATTGAATATTGCCCTTTTCAAGGTCGTAGAAGTTGATAATCTATTGTGACTTTATACATAGTGTTTTAGACAGCAAAATAAACTGTTAAGTGGGAAGAAAGATAGAGACATTGTATGTGGTTTTGATTTATTTTTCTAAGAATCATTTTTTCGTGACAATACTGCAACTACTTTAGTAGTTGCAACTACTTTACTGCAACTACTTTAGTGGACTTAAATTTCATAACTATTAAGTAAGTAATACTCTATTTGATGAATTTATTGAATTAAAGTACATGTATTAAATGTTATTGTGCAAATAAATTTGTATATATATATATATATATATATGTAAAAGGTCTTTTTGTAAAGTAGTTATTTTGGTGATAGAACTACCCACTCTGGCCATCTCTGACTTGTGACATTGGAACGTGTTATGAACCTACGCCACCAGATAAACAGGAAATTGCAAGTCTAAATGTCCGTGGGCTTAAGATATGCATCCATTTTTTCCTCCTTTGAAATTCACAATTTTAAAAAATGACGGCCGCTTACATTACACTTAGTCTAATATAATTAATATTATCTTCCGCCAAAAATAACGATGTAGTGTAACTTTTTCTGCCTCTAGAATTGCTTGTTTTAATTAATTTCATATTTTTTCAAAACAATAAATAGTACCATCACGTTGATTCTTAAACTTTTTTTTAGCTCTTCGTGTATTTATGAGAAATTCGTATGAAATTGTAGGCTACAAGTAGGGACAACAAACTTTGATATTCCACTAAATATTGAGGAACTTTCATATTCAAGATGGTATTTAAGCATAAAATAAAAAGAAAATTTGTTTCTTGGTTGCTTAATATCAAATTTTATGTTATCGAGTGTACTTAAAAAACCGTATCAGACACGTGTGACGTATTTATGAAATTTTATTTTATCAAGTGGATTTTAAAAACATTACGCCTGTCGTTTAGAGCTCAATAAATATCCTCTGTTTAATAATAGCAATTTTCGGCTGTATTAATTATAGCACAGGAAAGTACACATGTACAAAGGATAACGGCTACGTGAACGCTATGCAAAAAATTAATACAAGCTCGTCGGTTTTCACCGAAAACGGGCTAAGAATCGCACAAAAATCTATATTTTAATTTAATTCTTATTATCTTAGTATTAGTGAAAGTTTGTCATTTGATCTATGTAAGAACTTCAAATTTTATGTTTTTAGGCTATATGACTTCGGTGGAGCTCTTTGAAGGAATCACATTTGTGTTAGTTATTCATAGATAAATTTATTGTGAGCTTTAACTTGGATGTTACAAACGAAGTAGCGAACGAAATATTTCATTCTAGTATGCCATACATTATTTGTGATATTTGATAAAACTTATACATTGTATGTCATATCCGTAAGCTGAAAAACGCATAAATAACCACAATCTTAGTGAAATTTTATATGTATCATGCAAAGAAGGATTGGTAATTATTTGATAAGTATTAATAAAAATAAACCAGGCAATATTTCCTTGAAAAATGTCTCAACACTAATTGCTCAATTCTGGTAGTTTGTAGAAACGGATTCGAGTTTGTTTGGAACTGTATATCTTCATTTACAATCAAACTAAAAACAATTATGTGCAAACTTTCTTTGAGGGGTTTCTGTTCTTAGGTCAGTCAGTACTAGGCTACAATAACATGCATTAACAAATGTGATATGACTTAATGGCATTTCAAAGAGTAGCTTATTATATTAGAGATAGTTGCAAGACAAGATTATAGCAAAGTAACAGATGAAAGTTTCAAATACAGTATCTGTTGTAGAATTTAGTACAGAAAAAGCAACACAAATATATTTTTTGTAATTTGTAATAATATATTAAATGACAGAAGCATTTACCACGTTTTTTTTACAAACATAAATTAACAAATTCATTTCATTTTTATAAGTGGGTTTTGAGAATCGAGTATTGAATGTACATGCATAACTGGATAAAATCACGAACAACAGTAATGGTGACATTCTAATAAAACTTGCCAATGTGCTTGCAATACAGTGATAATTAATTGCAAGAAATATTATTTTTTTGTTTTTAGAAATAAAACCGAAATAGTTTAATTGTAGACCTTTCCCAATCTTGATTTCAATTTATACTACTCAACCTTTGTTAAGCACCAAATATAGTTAATGGTTATCTTTAACCTGTTTTTGCTGATTTTGTATTTGTTATGTGTTTTAAAGATCCTGTATGTTTTGTAATTGATATTGTACCTGTGTGTATACCCCTGTATGTTTTGTAATTGATATTGTACTTGTGTGTATACCACTCTTAGAAATAAAACAAGAATAATATATGTATATGATTATGCAAATAAAACAAGTTTCAAACATCGAAGAATATGTAAAATATGTACTGCAATCTTTGTGCACATAATAAGTAATCAATAAATTATATGCATTCATTTCTTATTGGAAAATTTGACTTTGAATTTATAGAAAATAAATTTCTAATTTCCTCCCTTATTTACATGAAATGGTAAATTCGGTAAAATCTTTACAAATAATGCTTATTGGAACTTATAATATTGACAAATCTTACTTTGAGCATCATATGTATGAAATAAAACCATAAAAAATTGTGTTACAGGATCTTTAAGAATAGGAGAAGAATCACCCCAACCTTAACTATATCTAAGGTTTTTGGAAAAGCAACTTGTTTTTCCAAATGTTCACAACCTTATTTATGTTACAATTTTAGTCTCAGTTGCGTTGTGTAATTAATTGTCTAACGACGATTGCACGGCAACGCTTTCTCACGCTCCCTATGAGGTTTCCGACAGTCCTGACGGAAACGACGGCTTATTCTTACACCAACATGCCCTGCCTCTAGTTTGCATCTACTAAGCTGATATCCATTCCTGCAATTCATTATACACGTGCTCTGTTGTACTGAAGTCGGGTAATCGGGCTTGCCGGTCAACGCGCCCAACACTCTTTCGCCCGATAGTCCTTTACCACCTATGTCTCGTAGGATGCGTATTGTCATCGCAAACAGCCTAACCGTGGTAGTTTACGTCTCATCTATGTACCGCAGACCAGTCCATGTATGTATCTTAAGCACAACGAGGTCAGTATGTCCGTCACCGTTGATGCCTCTCCACACGATGATTGACTCACCCTGTGCGGTCATGTTTAGCAAAATTCCCGGATTGAAACAGTTCCCAATGTCTTCTTCAGATACTCGCACGTCTTGTTTGTCTGTAAAATCTAAGTTAACCTAGATTCATCCGTACCACCATACATGCTCATTCGCACATTCCGAACGGGGTTGGTAATAACGACAAGTCAATGGAATTCTTTTACAGGGTCTTATTGGTTGCAGATTATCCTTGTAAAATATTCAACGCACCGTCAGAGTACATAAATTAACCATAGAAGCATTAAGAAGGTCATTGCGTAGATGCGTTGCTGTTGCATACCGTGCTCAATAGGCCTGGATTAACAAGAGTCGGTCTTGTTTGCTGTTGTCACCTTTTGTCTGCCTAAACTATGCCTACTGACGCGTGAACGATACTGCATTTACGTTAGCTGTTGATTCAGTCTATGCAAAATTATTAACTGATAATTTTTATACTTTAGTATGAAACTTCTGTTGCTTATAAAAGTTGAGTAGTATATTAACATTGAATGTATTTCAAGATTAGTCCAGTAAATTAAACGTCTATCAGCTGTAAAGCTGCTCCGAACATTAGTTCAGCTTTAGTTGTTATATTTACTGGTTCTTTGAGATCATTGATTCCAACACAAGTGCTAAAGAGTAAATTCAGAAATACAGCCTAGGCCGGTACAAGGGACGTAAAGGAGGTTGCACTTTATCTCTCACCAACAGATTCAATTAAACGGAGACAGCAATCTTCATATAATTTTGTTGTTAATTCTGTTCCAAATTGTTTAAATATAATTGAAATTATGTTGACTCTTGTTTATGTTTAAAGAAATATATTTTATTATCAGTAGGTTGCCCAGGTTTGCAAAGATGCACGTAAATACCGTTTAATTTGTTAACTTCCAAATTTATTAGTACACATTGACGAAGTCAACGTTCTTTATTTTGAAGCACACGTTGAAATGATTATTTCTTTGAATCCCTGTCGCATGCATGCCTTTAATCTTATTCACATTAAAGAATATATATGCTGTTTCTCTTTATAAAACTGATTTATATTTTTGTGCCGTTCGTATCTTTGCAATCGAAGAAAAATGTTATCAGGAACGCTGAAGTAAAATAAGATGAATGAAAATGTCTGTAATATTCATTCTTACAATGTTATCTGTGAATGCATCATTACATTAAGTTCTTTCAATAAAACATTATTATTCTTTTAAAGGTGAAACATTGTAACGAACGTAATGAAACGTATAAATATAAATATATTATTAAGGCTACAGTACTGTGGAATTGATGTACCGATTAAAGCATCAATATTTTGAGTATATACATGTAGTAATTTAAAAAATAATGGGCGACTTAACATTATAAATGCACCTTATATAATAAATACCTCTTTGTAAATTTATAAGTATATAATTGTTAATAACGCTTACTTTCAATTTATGTATATTCGTGTATAAAATGAATATTTATGTTATCTCCTTTAACAAAATTAAATGCAACAAAATCAAGGAACAGCATAATTTTGAATTACCATACAATGACATCAAATTTCGGGTTGTTTTTTGTAAATCATTTATTGATTAATTTCATTTTTCGTCAAAAGAATGAATTTAAAATAATAAAAATCTGTTCAACCTGTTACTCCCATACTTCCAGCGAGAAGGAATAAACCATGCCATCCTAATATGCTTTGAAGATACAAACCTATAAAACCATCGGTAATTGCTGCTGTAGTCTAAAATAAAGGTATAGATATTTATGTGGTATTTTTATTAAAAACTGAATTCATGAAACAAAATTACACTTTAGATATATTTATCAACAATATGTTAAAAGGAAAACCTACTATGAATATAAACCCAATTGATAAATGAGCAAACCTTTTATCTGTATTACTACTTCATGTTTACATAGCTTCGGTTTACTTTTATCTTCTTATCCCACATCTATTTTGCTTGAAAGCTTTAAATACAGTATAACATTTAAAACAATACATTTTACAATGAGCACTTTGATCATACTGAGAACAAGTATAATAATAGTGTCTCAATATGACAGATCCATTTGGCATGCTTTAAGAAGGTGTGACTGAGGTAAGTAATAGATTATTGTTAACTTACAATTCCAGTGAATGTAAAACCCATATTGATAGCCATATGTTCAACTCCAAATAGTTTTCCTAAGGTTGCTGGACCAATGGACATAACGGCTTCAATATAAAACACGTATAAAAAATATCTACATGTATTTGCAATTCAATCATTAAACTATAGATTACAATTAATTCATATAAGTTATATTAGAAAATTGTATTAAATTAATTTTACTATAAGCATTCAATATTGAATGATTCAGTATGGTCCAACAAGGATAAAGACGCCCTTATAGCAACTTTTATAAACTACCTTTTATAAATAGTTAACCTTGTATTGATAATCGAGTGCAAGGAGATATTTTAAAAAAAATTGTTTCATATAGAATATGTAAGTACTCGTAAGACCTAGTGCTAGTAAATGGTCATGCCATCTTTTACCTTATGAATAACTTAATTTTATTTTATTTTTAATAGTCATCTGGATCTTAAATTTGAAGGTTTGAAAGTATGTAGCATTATGCATTTTCCTATACTTAAAGCATATGGCATGGTCATATACGAACGTGATGCTTAGGGCATTGTTATAAATTTGTAGATTAGGGTATTAGCTTAGAGGTTGTTTTAAATATAGCATAAGAGTATTAAATGAAATATTAACTTACATGCAGAACTTGCATAAAGTCCACAGATCCACACGAGAAATGCAATTTTGCCGAGAGATTCCGTGAGTACAATAGTACATGCAAAACATACAAACAATGCCGATGCCAGTTTAACTGCTATCTGTAAGAAATGCACATATTATGTTAACAATTTCAAATTTTGAAGAGGTCATTAACACCTCCCTTGAATGCCACTTTGTCACAACAATGACATATTTGTTTTTGTAAGGAAATATGAGGATATTTATAAAAGCATGGCCGAATGTGTTGGTTTTTTTTTTTTTTTTTAATTCACAGCTGTCAAATATTTTCTTTTTTATTTTGACGTATTTTGTTCATCGTCATAAATAGAATTTAACTTACAAGAATTGCGCAATAATATATGTATTTGATTTACTAAAGTTATTGCAATTAAAAAATAACTGGCGTTTGTCCAAGTTAAAAGAACGGGAGGTTGTCCAGACATTGTACAAGAGGCACTTACTTGAAACCCGTATTTGTCCATTATCATGCCCCAAATAGGACGAAATATACAGTTAAATATTGCTGATATGGAACCAACCGTTGCAAGGAAATGATCATCAGTTATGAATGTTTGACCATATGCCTGAAAATTATAGAGGTATCTTTTTATGCAAACGGATGGTTTCAATGACTTCCGAAATGCATATTTTTAACTTCATAATGAGTAATGATATGCAGACTAAACCATCACCTATTCGATTTCAAAGTCTCGATCGAAATATGCAATTATTGGTTAAATAAATGTATTTGTATCTCGGTTCGTGGAACTTTAGTTTTACATGACTATTCTATAAAGACTATCAAAGATATCTGTTTCCGAAAGAATTAAAGAAAAGGTCACCAAACAGGGATAGAACTGTACATACCTTATATAGATTGTTAAA
This sequence comes from Ruditapes philippinarum, assembly GCF_026571515.1. Taxonomy (NCBI): domain Eukaryota; kingdom Metazoa; phylum Mollusca; class Bivalvia; order Venerida; family Veneridae; genus Ruditapes; species Ruditapes philippinarum. The sequence goes on along the minus strand of NW_026856948.1, from coordinate 166,508 downwards.
GTATGTCATACCACCATAAATTAGAAACAGTATAACCCACCAGCACCATGCATTTTTACTCGTGACAACCTTACACAACACTGTCTTTACAGACTCTTTTGAAACTGATCTGATAAAAAGAAACATTTGTTAATATAGTAAGGGTGATTTTCAGTACCAAAATAGAAGGATTCAGCTGTAAAAGGCAACAACAATATACTTATAATAACAATATCGCATAAAATGTTTTGAAAGCCTCTTGTATAAATATAAAATGACGTCAAGTATTCCTGATAGACAAAAAAACACAAAATAGGACAGATTGGCAGAAACAGTTTAATGAATTAACTTATATTATATTTGAAAAATTTGTTCAATTCAATAATGAATAGGTTTTGTGGTTGTACATTATTTATATCACGGAAGAAATACACATGCTCCTTATAGACAAGAAATATTCCGTTTTTTAATTTTCATAATCGTTATTTAAAACTAGATTATATTTAGTCTAAAGTACTTTTATGAACTATACTACTCAACTTTTGCTTAGCACTATATGTTTGGGTGTGAATTTTCTTTGGAATAATTTTATTAACGCCGTGCGAAAGGTTTTAAATGTAGATTTACTGTTTTATAAATTCAGCTGAAGGACTATTTTAACCATATAAATGAGTTTTACACTAATTTTGTGCTATAGAAGAGAATGATCCCCATCTTTGAAGAATTCAGAACATGCAGTGTGTTTTCCAAATTTGTTAAATTGGATTTTTTGCTTACATTTTTAGACTAAGTACCGTGTGTATGACCCGTGACTATGAATGAAAGCTTGTCAGCGCATTCTCATACTCCCTATTAGGTTTCTGATCGTTCTAAAGGGTATGGCTGAAAATTCTTGGACCAACATGGCTCGAAGCTTCTGAATGGCTCTGGGTTGCAGCTGACGAGCCGACATTCTAACCTGCAGCCGCTCATTCCACATGTGTTCTATTGGATTAAAGTCAAGTGAGCGAGCTGACCAGCCCATGCGCTCAATTGACTCCCTTTTTATGTAGTCCTAGACCACTCTGGTCATAAAGGGGCGAGTATTATTGTCCATTAGAATGAACTGATCGCCCATTTCTTAAGCATACATCCTAACAACCTTGTTGTCTAAGATGTCGCATATGTATCGTGCCTCTATTTAGCACAACCAGGTTGGTTCGTCAATCCCAGCTGATGCCTCCCCACACAAAAACTGACCGACCTCCGTAGCGGTCATGCTCAGCAATATTTGCAGGCTGCAACCGTTTACCTCGTCTTCTCCAGACTCCAGCACGCCTATCTGTGAAGCCTATGCAGAATCTGGACTCATCAGTGAACAAAACGTGTCTCCAGTGTTGCATGGACCATCGTGTAAGCTTCATGGTCCTTTCCAAACGGGCCTGGCGATGTCGACGAGTCAAGGGGATACGTATACAAGATCTTCTCGACCGCAAATAGCCTTCATTCAGCCATCTACGTACCGTCTGCGTGGAAACACGGACCCCGCAGCATTAGCAAGGTCACTTTGAAGAGAAGTTGCAGTCGAAAACCATGTACGACGTGCCTGAGCTGGTGTTGTGACCGTTTGCAAACCTCAATCATGCCTCCTGGCGGATGTACCATGTAGCCAGTATCTCTCTCAGGCTCTTGTGATGACGATATGGAGTACACCAACGGCCGCATCAACCTGGCGGAAGGTGCCCCCCCCCCTGTTGCACCATCCCTACAGCAATTAATTATTCTGCTTTTCTAATATGCCGCCTACTGTTAGCATTCGCCATATCGAAGTGACAGATGTAAGATATGTAAGATGGAGAATATAAGAATCGCTATAGAAGGTCCAAAACGGCAAAATTGAAAATGTTGCAGGCTTGGATTGATTGAGCCTGTTCACAGACGGTACTATCAAGTGCAAACTATCGTCCACATCCCCCTAGGACCGGCTTAAGCAGAATTCAACATATAAACATGAAATGGCAAAATTTTAAAGTTAGAAACATCAGCAGAAGTGTTCATATGGCGGTTATCATGGAACCTTCAACGTGACACTGTGGTGCCATTCCATGAAAAGCGGTTTTTTGTCCTCAAGTAAAAGAATGCGTGTGCCCTGAACGAGAAAACAATGGGCCAAACTAAATAAAAGCCACTAAATGACAATAGGTCGGTAATGTCGCCGTATAACAAAAGACATGTGATTGTACATCCCATCAAAACATGTAAATATTGGGGTGCATGATTTCAATGCTACCGGAAAAGTCAACACGGATTTATTTCAGGGGATTATCTCAAAGCATTGCTGAATCAGAATTTTCAAAACTTAGAAAGAAATCTGTTTTATACTTGTGATAATATAAAAAATTAACTTATGGTCCTAAGCAAATGTTGAGTAGTATATAATAATTGAAAGCTGTACTTTTGCTGTTTAATCTGTCTGTATTCATTATTGGTGGTCAAATCTTCTCTAACCGTCGATACTGTACCATAATTAGCGTTGTCTTCTGAATAACTTAACCGTTTAGCTTCCTAAAAGTTAATACAGGTTTTGTTAAGATTATTTACATGTATAAGAATTTAAGATATAAACTCTGTGAAACGATTTAAAACAGCTAGAGACATACGCACATCACTTTATTTCTTACAAAGCATACAAGATATTTATTTGCAACTTTTGTCTAGGGCATTTGTGCTACCAATTTATGCAAATGTATGTATATTAATAAAAAGCATGTCCATGGTTATGGCCGGAATATGAATGAAGAACATATTATACATCCATATCGTATTCATTTTACTTTATTCACTAACTCAATCTTTTAATTCACTGGATCTATAATTCTGTCAAAATCAATATTATAACTGCTTTCATTTAATGGTACACCTTCATAATCTACCATCATATTTCATAAAAACAATGCCTACCTGTCTATCACTAGGGTGTGTAAATATAAGCAAAATTCCGAGGAATTGGGTAATCGCATAAATCCCTGCTAGTAAAAGAAAAAACGTAGGTATTCTGTCCAAAACCTCTTTATTTGTAAAATATCTGAAAATTGCAAATGCAGTTTTAAATTTACAAATGCAGCTCAGAAATTAAGTTAAATTAGAATTGGGTCTATTCAATTTTCTTTGCAATACAAAACATATAATTTAAAACAGTACTAAAGAAACCAAAGTTGTAAACAGAAGGTAGTAAACAATTTTAGCATCAAAGTCCCTCATATATTATAACGCTGAAAGGTATTCTTATTTTCATTTTTTATAATTATTATACCAACATGCTATATGGGAAATTCATATAAATGTATGAATAAACAATAAATGAATGTATGTATGATTAAATATACTATAAACATTTGTATGTAATTGCAGAATGTGCAAAAACATGATTATATGATTTTGTTCAATGAATATAAAAGTAATTTGTTTACACATACTTTTCACCATCTGCCGTTTCTAAATCCGGCGGGAGATTATCCGGATTAATATAAGTTGTAACGACCTGGTTGAATATCAGGGCACCGCCCCCAGACCCACTCACTATCATTCCCACCGCGAATGATGACCTTTCCGGTAACCACTGAAAGTAGATTCATTAGTGTCTTATAATAAACATTCAAAAAATAAATAGAAAATTATACAGAATGTGATACATTCGTACGTGTATATTAAAACTTCGATTTGGAACTTATAGCTTATTTTGTTAACTGATATAGTAATGCCAGTAAAAGTTTTCAAGCAATAAATGACATCCATTTAATTTCTTATTATTTTGAAGCCGGTTTTACGACTTTGAACCTTCCAAGGTCTCTCAACATGCTCGTTCACATCATGTTTCAGTTTTCACTTTTTTCATTTTTGTTTCATTGAATTCGACGGAAATTACTTTTCCCGATTTTATTTTGTAATGCAACCAAAAATACACAAGCATATATATGTATAAATTGATAAGTGAAATATACACACATGTATACATCTTATACACACATGTATACACCTATTGTCAATAAAATAATTCAGACAATCAAAATGGTATGTTAAAGTATTCATACATATTAATGTCCTCGTGTTAGTATATTCATCGCTGACATATTAAGATAAAAGATTTTAATGAAAATACAGACTATAACTATGTATATATTGTTGTAGCCGAATATATTATTGATGTGTCGGTATTTCATACCTTAACAGCTGTCTTTGCTGGGGGTCCATATGCCATAAATGTTCCAAAATTTGCAAAAATACCATATGACAATGCGACAAAAAGTAGCGATTTCTTTATTGACAAATATGTCAAACCTATGCCAGTGCTGTAACATATTAAAAGAATAAAAACAGTAATGGGATTATGGAATTGTAGTACCTTTAAGTATAAGTTTGTGAATCGTATTTGCTTCTTGAATAATACTCAATTCATCATATTAATTAAGTTTGGGCAATAGCATTTTTTCTTATTACTGTTTTTCCATACAATGCAGATTTTATTTCTTGCATATCAGACCAGATTTTCTACTGTTTACACTGGCGCTGAGAACTCCCATCTTAGTCCAGATCGCCTAGTATGAATGAATTATATGAATTGTTTTCTTAGGATGAAGACATTTCGTCATTATGACTAAAGTTGTAAATTCATACGTTGCGGTAAGACAAAAGTGCGAAATAGAAGTAATAGTTTTGGTTATTTCTTTCTGAAATATGATTAAAGTGTCAAAGAGGGATATAGCTAATTCTTTGGTAACTGTTTCGCGGAAATTCGACAGAGCCTGTTACTGTGGTAAATAGTTAATCCCCCCAGCTAGATAGTCCAGTCTGTACAAACAGCCAGTGTAAAATATATTTAGATCTCATATTAATAAGTTAATTTTGTTTCTTTTAGTTTTGTTATAATTGATATTAATATAACAATTGTTGTTGTAAAGGTTGTTATTGTTGTTGTAGTATTACCAGCATAAAACACATCCTATTCCGGTCGCCGTCCGTACACCTAGATATCTGTCCAACAATCCACCTAGCGTCACAGCAAATGGTGTGGCTATAGAAGCGGCGTTTGAAATCCAAAGAACGTCCGTGTTACTCAATGATGTTTCACTTGTTCTGTTGCGTAAATATGATATCATATACGGGCTTACATTGCCTAAAATGAAATATACCATAATTGATTTTTTCAGCAAACCAAATCGTTTCTATCCATTTTTCTTTTCATAATAGATACAATGAGAAGAAAACTCACGCCTATTTAATCAAGACCACAATTTATGTTAGATCGTACCATGCTTAAATCTTATATAGACTTGCCCATTTTTCAGTCTGGACATAACCAATATCGTTTCTGGAAAGTTATAAAACATGTACTGACTGTACAGCGAACAGTGCAGACTAAAATCAGATTGGTTGATGTTAATATGAACTAGACGTATAAAAAGAATACACGATTGTCCTGCACACTTAGCGATTGCTGACACGTTATCTCAGTTTTCAGAATCTAATTTAACAACGTACGCTTGTAAGTTGGTAGTGCAAATGCAAAATAGTTCAAATAATTGTGCAGAGAGAAATAATAGTTTATAAACACTTACCAAATATATAGAAATTCCCTAGACATAGATGAACGAGAATTCCACCTGTTATTACGCAAACAGTTTTAACCTTGTATGAAGTGGACCGCATAGAGCACTCCGAGTTCATCCCTAAAGTTATGTTTTATTAAATTGTTACAATGTTTCAAAACATTATCATTTAAATCTAACACGTCAACTTTCGTTGTTTTATCATGTTGTTTGTTTGATATGAAACACGTTATCTTCAAGATTAAAGAAGCTTGACATTATCAATTATTCTTCGAATTGTAAAAAAGATTTTCCTTTTCACTTCATGGCAAGCGATTGAACCAGAAGAATTAATTGCCATGATAATTAATTGAATAATTGTTTTTAAAGTAACAGGATACCAAAAGGGGGGCCATCTTATTCATAGTTTTGGGTTCATATATGTATATTTGATACCATTGATCGACCAGAGTTCAAATATGTACTGTCATAGTGCAGTAAAATGATGAAAGAACGAATAACATAAATCGGCCCTGCAAAAAAACCAATGGCTGTACGCTTTGGGGAATATTCTTTGATCACTTCTGTGAAACCAACACAACTCTTGGTGATCCTTAATTCATAATTATATCGAATTCCCTTTAGCTATTTTCAATAGCTGAATTATGTATGGACGATAGCAGGCGTTAACCATTACCAGGCTTAATAATACCGAGTTATACAATTGATCAACCTTTATTATTTTCCGTTTTAATACTTTATTAAATAAGAAAAAAATATATATTTTAATGTTTTATATTCATTAAAGCTGCTTTAACTTGTCAGATAACTGGATTTATGATAAATACTGATAACATTTGACAAAACAAAGTTGATAACGAATATATCACCTAATTAATTTCTGGCCGGTCATATGGCAAATGAAACTAAACGTAAAGATGGAGAGCAGCGTTCATGGTAATATCTCCCTCATTATCATGCTACAGGTTCTTTTTGGAGAGACACCAGGTGGGCACCGCATAGGAACGGGGCGAGCTAATGACAGGATTGGGAACAAATTAAAGTTTTAGTTCTATACCAAATAAAATATGTCTTTAAATACGTATTTATCTTATTGTTTAAGAACTGTAAGTACATTCATTGTGTTGTGATTTTTTTTTTCTTGAAGAATTTACATTTATTGCGAGAACAGCAAGAACATCAAATTGAAGCGCTGGATGTTTTCTTTTCATTATCATAATTATTATCATCAATACCATCAACATCGTCATCAAAACAACAACATTAGCATTAGGAGTTTCAACAAGAATCATGATCTAACGCCTTTTTCGTAGAACTTCTTTATTTGCTTAATACTATTGGAACCTGCAATTCATCCCTCAGTCATGAAATAAAACAGAATACAGATTCCTTACTACAGATGTATATCTAATCTTAAATTTACATTGCAACTTGATGATAAGTTATTATATATATTATGTAAAATATACGTCATTTGATATTTGATAAATTGAATTAAAGGTGGATTAATCTTTGTCGTTTCTTATTGTAGAGATATATAATATATCGTATTACTCGAACACATACTAGGACAAATATTGTGATATTTTTATCAGGGGCTACATTTTTGTGGGAAAAGGGAGTAATTGTTTACTTGTCTGATTAATATTAGTTTAAAAGATTTTTGACATGTTGTATGGCCCTATATTAACGGTTGTTTGGAAACATGACCCGAGCTGCTAGGCGAGGGTTATATTGTAAATAACCGTTTATATACGGTCATATAACCTGCCAGAAATATTAATAACGAATTTATATTACAGCAAGCATCATTTTTTAAGAGAAAATGTAAGATTTCTTCATAAATCGACAGCAGTCGTGTATATAAAACTATATGAACGTCACGATTACCCAACAAAAAGTGACGTTACAAACGTGCAGTATTATAATAGCCTGTATTTGAATCACACGGTGTCAAATTTTCGCTTGAAGACACTTATGGGTAGTATGTCTGAAAAGCTTATTTTCAATATGTCAACATGAGAAAACAATTAAAATAATCATAATTTGTCCCAAGAATGCTTTGATGGGGGAGGGGAGAGAGAAAATTGATGAAATTTTTAATTACATTATGTATTGTTTATTCATAGATATATTGTTTTAATACTCGATACTCAAAGCTCAATACTCGAAGATGACAATATTTATTCAAAACTAAAACATATTACAATAGAAATTCTAAATTTTGTCTAAAAGAAATTGTTCGCAGTATAACCAAAACTATAAACACGCTCGGTCACGGATGTACCTTCAAAACATAGATGAAGAGCATATTGCATCTTAACATTCACTGTGCCTAAGGAGACTTATAAGAAGATTGGTAAGTATGATAATGTTTATAATTTTTGAATTTTTATGCAAATGTTCTAACATCTGTTATAATCCTGAAACACAGGAGATTTCTTGAAATGTCTTCTCATGTCTGCGTAGTGACTGTTGTAAATGAACCACTTGCTTTCAGTTCTTCATTCTCTTCTTGTCATTTATATAGTTTTGCCTTTTGTATCCTTACCATTGAAAAGGAATGTTATTGCGAAAGCTGAAAAGAAACAAACGAATCAGTTCTTTGCTTGTCTCTTTAACTTACCTCCTACAAGTCACCCGGACTGAACATAATTTAAAGTGATAGTTTACGGGGAACGAATACATCGAAATTTTGAAATGTTTATATCAAGGACAAATTTCTAAGTTTGCAGGTGTAAAGGAGAATTGACCATTTTAACCGCATTTCAATTGCCAATATGTCAAGTTATCCTTATTAGCTTGCTTTATATATCAAATGTTATACCAAAGCAAATAAATGTCGAGAATTTAAATTGAGTACTTGTTAATTATGTCGTATATAAACATGTACTTGTATTTGAGCAGCTTTCGCGTAAATACTTTGAACATCTGACATCATCATATGCGTCAAACGTTACAATCATACGTTATAACTATTTTAACTTTCTCTACCTGTAGCTCCCATACTTCCTGCCAGAAGAAACAGACCATGCCATCCTAACTGACTTTGAAGATTCAAACCTACAAACCCACCGGTAATAGCCGCTGCAGTCTAGAAAAAAAAACAGCTCAGAATATAAAGTATGAAAAACAAAACATTTTTCTGATGATTTATTAAATGTTATGGTCACATTTTTGGTAAATGGATTGGCGTCGGTAGAATATAGTAGTTTTTATTTCAGCCATTGAATGTCTCATTTTATATTTGAATAGTATTCAGGTAGGGAATATTACTTTAATAAACTGATTTTTGACACACTGTTGTAAAAGCAAAAATGTATGCTGGTTCATTTTCTGTTCATTTCCTAAATCAAGTTAATATTGCCAACAATGCGAATGACAACATGAATTCCAAATATGCATTAGTAAATATCAAATAACAATTATACACATATTTCTAGGTTATTTTAACGTATTCGCCAAATATGATAAGAATGAATGAAAATGTTGCAAAAGTATTCTATTTTGTTCTGTAAATTATACTATAACAATTGTTTACATTGTTAAATATTTGCAGCCGACTGTTACAAATCTAAAAATATTTTTGAAACGGATATTTGAAATAGACAAACAATCTCAACAACGATATTTTATAACTTATATAGCTTTGATAGTTATTCGATTTATGACTCAATACAAAGGCAAACAGAGTCCTAAACGTCGTTTATCGTAGTGTGCAACAATGAATGAAAGTTTTAAACTTACAACTGCTAAAAATATAAACCCCATATTGATAGCCATATGCTCCACTCCGAATAATTTTGCAAAAGTAGCTGGACCAATCGACCAAACACCTTCAATATATATATAAAACATCATAAAGCTTTCTTCAGATTAAAAACGAATAACAAAATGTGTAGCAAAATATGTAAAATACATGCACAATGACAGATAGAGTGAAATAACATATTAAATACTGTAAAATATTTTCCTTCATTGTATTCGGTATGAATTATCTTGTTCCGTCTTATGGTAAAAATGTTAGGTCTTAAATTATAAAGCCTTGCACGTTTGCAGGCAAAAAATTAATTCAAATTAACATTTCTTCAAAGAGAAGTTTTAAATTGCCTTAATATCAAAGCTATTTATTACTATTTAAAATATATGCACAGAAATTGTTTTATTTTCTTATTTGATATCGGTTGATTTGATTTGTCCTAGGCTTATCAATTTTGTTTTATACATAACATATGGCTTAACCCATTACTTCATATACACGCCTTTTAACGCCTTTTTCACCCCCCCCCCTTTTGTTGTCTCAAATGATGAAAAAATGCCTTATTTAGGCCCCAAACACTTGTTTTTGTTTGAGAAATGTTGTTAAAAAAAGTGACCCTTTTTTCGGCGCGGCCCCCCAACCAAAAGATACATCAGGGGGTTGCCAGAAGGGGGATGTGCCCCCTTCTGTTTGGGGGGGTTTGAAGGGGGCGGAGTGCCCCTCATCGCCAAGAAAATTTTGGACTTGTGAGAGGCTGTAAATGACCCCAGATTGATCATAAGGTAACGTGTAACCAACGCTGAAAAGCATTTGACTCTATCTCAATCCATTGAGAAGTTGCAGCACTTTGAAATAAATTTTGATGGAAAAAATCAACGCAAAATAGTGATTTTTGGCAATTTTGAGATGTCCCCTCGTTGCCATGGTAACAGAAAATTTAAGCCTGAGCCTGTTGTTGCAAGGACAATGGTCCAGTCAACATTTGTGCCAAGTTTGATTAGTGTTGAAGCAGTTTTTATAGTATTATAGCAATTTGAACTTGTAACGGGAGACTTTTCAATGAAAACAGCCATTTTTCACAAAATGCTCATGAAGTAATGGGTTAATGAAAAAAATAAAAAAATCTACAAAACAACAATTTTTCTTCAAATTTATATGACAGGCCATGTTTAAACATGAAAAAACGCGATTTAGGGTAATTTCAAGTATTTTCATCATTTTCTGTTAACCCATTACTTCATATACACGCCTTTTAACGCCTTTTTCACCCCCCCCCCCCTTTTGTTGTCTCAAATGATGAAAAAATGCCTTATTTAGGCCCCAAACACTTGTTTTTGTTTGAGAAATGTTGTTAAAAAAAGTGACCCTTTTTTCGGCGCGGCCCCCCAACCAAAAGATACATCAGGGGGTTGCCAGAAGGGGGATGTGCCCCCTTCTGTTTGGGGGGGTTTGAAGGGGGGGCGGAGTGCCCCTCATCGCCAAGAAAATTTTGGACTTGTGAGAGGCTGTAAATGACCCCAGATTGATCATAAGGTAACGTGTAACCAACGCTGAAAAGCATTTGACTCTATCTCAATCCATTGAGAAGTTGCAGCACTTTGAAATAAATTTTGATGGAAAAAATCAACGCAAAATAGTGATTTTTGGCAATTTTGAGATGTCCCCTCGTTGCCATGGTAACAGAAAATTTAAGCCTGAGCCTATTGTTGCAAGGACAATGGTACAGTCAACATTTGTGCCAAGTTTGATTAGTGTTGAAGCAGTTTTTATAGTATTATAGCAATTTGAACTTGTAACGGGAGACTTTTCAATGAAAACAGCCATTTTTCACAAAATGCTCATGAAGTAATGGGTTAATGAAAAAAATAAAAAAATCTACAAAACAACAATTTTTCTTCAAATTTATATGACAGGCCATGTTTAAACATGAAAAAACGCGATTTAGGGTAATTTCAAGTATTTTCATCATTTTCTGTTAACCCATTACTTCATATACACGCCTTTTAACGCCTTTTTCACCCCCCCCCCCCTTTTGTTGTCTCAAATGATGAAAAAATGCCCAACACTTGTTTTTGTTTGAGAAATGTTGTTAAAAAAGTGACCCTTTTTTCGGCGCGGCCCCCCAACCAAAAGATACATCAGGGGGTTGCCAGAAGGGGGATGTGCCCCCTTCTGTTTGGGGGGGTTTGAAGGGGGGCGGAGTGCCCCTCATCGCCAAGAAAATTTGGACTTGTGAGAGGCTGTAAATGACCCCAGATTGATCATAAGGTAACGTGTAACCAACGCTGAAAAGCATTTGACTCTATCTCAATCCATTGAGAAGTTGCAGCACTTTGAAATAAATTTTGATGGAAAAAATCAACGCAAAATAGTGATTTTTGGCAATTTTGAGATGTCCCCTCGTTGCCATGGTAACAGAAAATTTAAGCCTGAGCCTGTTGTTGCAAGGACAATGGTCCAGTCAACATTTGTGCCAAGTTTGATTAGTGTTGAAGCAGTTTTTATAGTATTATAGCAATTTGAACTTGTAACGGGAGACTTTTCAATGAAAACAGCCATTTTTCACAAAATGCTCATGAAGTAATGGGTTAATGAAAAAAATAAAAAAATCTACAAAACAACAATTTTTCTTCAAATTTATATGACAGGCCATGTTTAAACATGAAAAAACGCGATTTAGGGTAATTTCAAGTATTTTCATCATTTTCTGTTAACCCATTACTTCATATACACGCCTTTTAACGCCTTTTTCCCCCCCCCCCCCCCTTTGTTGTCTCAAATGATGAAAAAATGCCTTATTTAGGCCCCAAACACTTGTTTTTGTTTGAGAAATGTTGTTAAAAAAAGTGACCCTTTTTTCGGCGCGGCCCCCCAACCAAAAGATACATCAGGGGGTTGCCAGAAGGGGGATGTGCCCCCTTCTGTTTGGGGGGGTTTGAAGGGGGGCGGAGTGCCCCTCATCGCCAAGAAAATTTTGGACTTGTGAGAGGCTGTAAATGACCCCAGATTGATCATAAGGTAACGTGTAACCAACGCTGATAAGCACTTGACTCTATCTCAATCCATTGAGAAGTTGCAGCACTTTGAAATAAATTTTGATGGAAAAAATCAACGCAAAATAGTGATTTTTGGCAATTTTGAGATGTCCCCTCGTTGCCATGGTAACAGAAAATTTAAGCCTGAGCCTGTTGTTGCAAGGACAATGGTCCAGTCAACATTTGTGCCAAGTTTGATTAGTGTTGAAGCAGTTTTTATAGTATTACAGCAATTTGAACTTGTAACGGGAGACTTTTCAATGAAAACAGCCATTTTTCACAAAATGCTCATGAAGTAATGGGTTAAACAATGCTGAAATGAAATATTTGTCTTGATTTATGTCCTTCATCTCACAAGTGTGAAGCCTATGTTTCAGGAATATGACGCATTTCATAATAAACTTACAAGCTGAGCTGGCATAAAGTCCACAAATCCACACAAGAAATGCTGCTTTACCGAGAGATTCTGTGTGTAAAATTGTACACGCAAAACACACAAATAAGGCGGATGCACACTTAACCGCCATCTGAAACAGAAATGAAATGAGCCCCGCCATGACAAAACCAACGTAATGCGTTTGCGTCCAGCATGGATCCAGACCAGCCTGCGCATCCGCGCAGTCTGATCAGGATCCATACTGTTCGCTTACAAACCCTATTGCAAGTAGAGAAACTGATAGCGAACAGGATGGATCCTGATCAGACTGCACGGATGCGCAGGCTGGTCTGGATCCATGCTGGTCGCAAACCCGTTATGTTGGTTTTGTGGTGACGCGGCTCAAATATAATAATAATAATATATCAAGTTTATATATATTTTACTTAATTAAAAAGAAATAAAAATATTACTTTTGTATCATTTTTTGCATTCTTCTTCTGTGTAGATTTGCCTCACAACTTTAACAATAATAATGCTAATTTTAAGAGATATGAGAGTATGCATTTATTGTGTATGAGTGTTTGTGCTCTTCTTGTAGTTTTTGATACAATGTATAAATCCTTTTTCTTATGAATATTTCGTACTCATTTAGCACAGAATATGCGTGAAGTTTAACATAACAAATCATCTTATATTTCATATATAACAAATATGACTGGCTCAATTAAAATTGAATTATAGTAAATTCCGAGATTTCTAAAATATGCCAATACAAGTCATAAGCGTTTAAGAACTATTTATTTTAAGACACTTACCTGGAACCCATATTTGTCCATTATTATCCCCCAAATAGGACGAAATATACAGTTGAAAATTGAAGATATTGAGCCAACAGATGCCAGAAAATGGTCGTCAGATATAAAGGTTTGACCATACGCCTGTAAAGAACGAGTTAATGCAGTATATCTACAGAAGGATGCACGAATTTGATGATGATGATGATGATAATAATAATATTAATAAAATAATAATAATACTTAGATGACAACCACTATTTTCATGCTTTCCAGTGTTTTACTGAAAGATATCAGATGATTATATTTTGACAAACCACAAGTGAAAATTAAAAAAATATAATTTTCACTGTAGACTATATGGATGAAAAGAATTTTAAAACTAAATGGAAAAGCATCCAAATATAAATGCCGTTATACGTAAATTTTGCTTCATTAGGAAAAAAAAGTCGATGTCATTATAAATCATTTCAAAAATGTAACAAAATGATACAAATTTAACAGAATTATTTTTCAAAATTAATGATATGACGCTATGATGTGATAACGTCATAAACGAGAATGCGTGACGTTACGAGGCAAAATCGGTAAAAAAATAATCAAAATCACTTACAAAGACATAACATAAAAATAAAAAAGTTCATTTGTTTAACATATAAGATTGAAATATATTTCATTCGTGAACACCAGCTATACTTAGATACCATATATCCCATAGAATCATCACAATGAAAATATCATGAGAGCAAGAGGCTAAGGCCATTTGGGCCAAAACAAACGTAATCGAAATCAGTTTAAATTCCATGTCATGCCTGCACTGCTTCATAACAAAGGTAAGGATTTACATGTTTACAGTAAACAATTATAGTAACTACATATACATGTCTGTCATGCATAAAATATGTCATTTTATTCCTTTTTAGTTTGAACAAACACCTAATCCAAAACCGGTTGCATTAAAAAGACAACAGTGTAAAGAACAACGCGTTTTGATTCAATCCAAAGATATTTTAAAGATATACTAGGCTCATCTTTGGGTAAAATACTTCATCGCAGAAATTCATTGAAATCTAGGAAATTCTAACTAAATTTGTCTGATTTAAATTAGATAATTTACAAACTATGGTAACAACGTTGCAAGCCCATTACAAGCCCGTATTTTGCGGTTCTTTCATTAAAAAATAACTGCCAGTTTTTGTTATGACACAATGTATTTATACCGTAGTGGAGTTTAAAACCAAACATATCTTCTCTGTGTGTTCTCAAAGGATGTTGTTTTTCATTCAAAGATAGACTGTACAGCAATTATCAGTATTTTCAAATACAATGTATATAACTTGAGCATTTAATTTATATACCTGTAATAATTGACGTTATACCTATACTGTTATAACTTTCCTGGTGTATTATCATAACATTATTCATTTATTATCATTTATGTATTATTTATCGAATTCATAATAAGTAGGTACCTTATATAAACTGTTAAAGAAAGTCATTCCACCGTAAATTAGGAACAGTATAAACAACCAGCACCAAGCATTTTTATTCCTGACAACTTTCCATAAGACGGATTTCACAGATTCTTTTGTAACAGACCTGAAAGTATATGTTAGAAATCATTGTATGCTATTTTAATGGTGTCACAGTATCAAGAATATATGGAGACAGCATTCATAATACGCAGCTCCCCGACAATATCTAGACGTAGCAATTGAAATGTATCTATTGAGGCACAGAACAAAAACAAGGCAAATAATACAAGAGGAAGAGTGAGTGGATGGCGAGTACAGAGAAAGGCGTGAAGGAGGAAAGTTAAGTAGTAAATATTAGCAACAGTGAATGTAAACAAGGGTGTTCTGTAAGTCTGAAATAAATAATAGGAAACAAAGATACTGTAATATGTTTATAACTTATGAAATGCATTTAAATCAACATCCGTAAAGAACACCTAAAAATAAAAATGTCGCAGACTTAGTTTGATTGAGTTTGTTCCTATTCATTTGCAGTACTAGTAAGTGCTAGATATCGGCACCCCCCCCCCCCCCCAACCGGCTTAAGCCAAAATCTAACCAGAAAAAGGTGAATTTATTTTAATTTAGAAACATCCAATGACGTGTTCATACGCCATCTTTTTACCAAATAAATATTATGTAGTAGTTTTCTGAAATCTTGCGAGACAGAAAGTCGATCGATATATCAATTTTCTCATGCAGCGAGTAGCAAAATAAAAGCCTCAGAAAACTACTACATAATACCTATCCTTTAAATATATACCTGTAGGTTTTAAGACAAAAAGAGTTTCAGTTTAAATAACTTCTTTTTGTTGTTTAACATACAAATATATAGCTGTAAAACAAATTTTATGAATGACGGATAAATTCATAATTATTTTTGCAAAAGAGGCTACGTCATCAGTAGTAGCAGTTCCCGTTTCCAAATGCTACGCTTATAAGATTTGTAGCCAACATAGACAAATAGTCTGCACTTCAATATACGATGCCGTACTTTCTATCACCACATCATGATTTAAGTTTATTGAGACATAAAATTTATAATATATGTTATTTTTGTTTTGGAGTGATATATGTGGATATATTACCTGTTAAGATTTTATATCACCCGAGCCGTTAGGCGAGGGTGATATTTTATCTTGGCAGGTAATATATCCACATATATCACTCCAAAACCAAAATAATAATTTTATTACCCTTCCACTGCCGAGTTTAGACGATATTTTAAAAAATCATTGCTGTTTTAAATGAAACGTCGAAATAAGATTCCCTTAAGGGTACCTCTTCGTCACAACATGACGTCACATAAATGCATGACGTATTTTTCCCGTACCTAACGAAGTTAAACAAGAGAAAAGGCGTAGTCTATTGAACGCACTATTTTGTAATTAATATCAAGCTTTCACAAGGTCATATTTATTTTCGATACTGATGGTAATATGTATCATTACTCTACTTTGGTAAATATTTGTCATTTGACAGTTAAAAAGTGCTTGTAAATCGGAATTTACACCGCGTAAAATCGAACCGTACGCGCATCACATTAGCGCATGTTGTTTACAACGTTGGGTACCCAACGGGGAAATTTAGTGTGTATATTACCCGTCTGGCTCGATTATATCAATTTCTTTCGGGTGATCATTATCCAATCAAAAAGGCGGAAAAAACTGGAAGGGTAATAAAAATATATTATAAAAACTTTTACAATCATTATGTATTCAGGTTGCTTTCAAACAGAAAATACCATTTGTGATAATTTGCAGTTGCTAAGTGGCTTCATCGGATCTACGTGCCATTTTGTACAACTATTCACTTAATAAAACTGTTTGCTTTAAAATAATAACTAATATAAAAATTAAAAACACTGGTCCTTGTTAATGACATTAAGGAAGTGAAAGAAATTATTACGTCTGGTCTTCATCCTGGCTATTTTCTCCATTAACACTCAGGTCTTCTTCGTCTTTAGCTATGGCACCATATTTAGATTTTTCTTCTGTATCGTGTATTAGTTTTGTGTCCTAGAAATGAAGAATATTTAAGAAAAAGTCCGAAATATTATTATACGATATGTTATAGATAAGGCTGAAACAATTCAATCCGCAATGACGTGTGCCCTAAAGTCTAATTTAGCCTGAAGACAAACTGGATGGAGAAATGTTATATCTAACTATGTATTCAAAAATGGTACAAAACTTCATCGTCTTACGTTACCGCTCGTCCAAATTAAAAGATACCTTTATGGCTGATAAGGCAAACTACAGTAAGAGAGTACAGAAGAATAAGTCTATATATCAGGAATGTTTTTTCTTAATGTGGTGTTTTTTTTTCTTCAATGAATTCTATTTATAGTTTTTATACAGTTGCAACTGCATCACTGTATGATTCTATATATGTTCATAAGTTATATATTTATATATTCATACTGTACATGCATGTATATATAAAGAATAAATGGGGTAACCTGTAACGGGGTCTCAAGATACCTGCATAATAATCGAATCATTCACTACTTCGTGTAAAAACAGACTGGATTTTCTGTAACTTACTTTATTGTGTGACAAATTGTGACGAACTCATTTACACAATAATGAATCCAATTTATAATCCTTTACATATAAATTCATAACATACTATTTTATTTCCTGTTTTCTGCACCTTTTTATCGCTCGGATGTGTAAATATAAGAATAATCCCAAGAAACTGGGCAATGACATAAATTCCTGCTAGAAGAACAAACACCTTGGGTATTCTGTCTAGTACTTCTTTATTAGTAAAATATCTGTAAATATATAGATATAATTTTTGCATTTACAAATTAATTATTTTAGAACAACTTCCCAATGTCGTTAAAATGTTCGCATCACCATATGACACATTGTTTGCACATTAATAATTGAATGAATGTCTACATTTGTGTGCAAGGCACATTATGCTAAAGCAGCGGACCAATTGTTTGTTGTTTTTTGTTTTTTATTTATTTATTTATTTTTTTATTTTAGGCAAACATGGGTTTTATAACGTTACAATAAAAGTTTAAGAGCATTGTAGATCTGTATCATCCGAAGAAAGTAGCACTGAACATGAAATAATTTTGTCAGAAATTTGTGGCAAAATGTACACAAAATAGTACTTTTACTTCCTTCACAATACGAAATTTTCTCTAAATCATAAATCTTGTACTATTATACATTTAGAAAAAAAAGACAAACTTTTTATATGAACATTTATCAAATACTTTTACTATTATACTTTTCACCATCTGCTGTTTCCAGATCGGGTGAGAGATTATCCGGATTGATATAAGCTGTCACAACTTGATTGAAAATCAGTGCACCTCCTCCAAATCCACACACTATCATCCCAACAGCAAATGTTGGTCTTTCCGGTAACCACTTAAAGTTTTTACAAAATACTGTATATAAAAAAGTGCTTACATTAAATAAATGTAAACTTTAAACACGTTTCTGTCAATAAAAAATATATTATCTGTAAGATTAATTTTACTTGTTTCATCGATAGAAATTTAAATAAAACATGTATGTTTTTTGTACAGAAATATGTGTCCCACATGTTGATTTGATATGATAAAATTATAAATAAAACTAACTCTATATTATGCAAATACCTTGATCGCTGTCTGAGCCGGTGGTCCATATGCAATAAATGATCCAAAATTTGCTAGAAGACCATAGGACAAAGCGACAAAAAGTAGTGATTTCTTTATAGAAAAATATGTAAGTCCAACACCAGCGCTAAAACATATATTCAACAATGTTTTGATTTAAGCATGTTATTTGTTTCCTAGCAGTTTCCGGCCCGAACAGTTTTCCGTCCCTTTATCATTTTCGTCCAGTACAGTCTTTTTTTACCAATAGGACAGCTCTGTTACTTCATCAAAATAGGGAGACATTTGTTTTCTTTGCAATACAGCAGTTAAAATAGTACAGTGATTTATATTTTTGAAGATTTTCCTTTATATAAAGTTACCTTAAAGGACTTGCGACAATTAACAATTAGCAACACCTGGATATGAATGGCCATGTGCAATACCTGAGACCCCATTCCAGGTAAATCAATAGTTTTAAACACGACACGTAAGATGTCTGGAAGTTCTATTTCTTTGATAAAATTATCTTAACATTTCTTACTGGTACTGAATTATATTCAAAATAAAACAGGTCTCAAAACTGCTATGAAATTTTGAATAAACGGAGAAAAGGTGTAACATTCAGACCTATATTCTAATTAAAAAGTCCAGTAAAAGACCAACATGGAAAACATGGTTATGCTGGACGGGTACGTATCTTTGTTCTGTCAAAGTTAAATACTCTTCCGTAGACAGGTTTTTTTTATTTGGTACAAAAAGTGATTTGGGACCGGAAACTGATAGGAATCCAGTATATGAATGTGAATGTATAGTGACGATTTTGTTGTAGAATGATTTTAAATATATCATATATATATATTCATAGCCTTAAACGTAGTCTAATGCATTGAATCGTATGTATGTTTTTTTTGGTAATATTAATCATTACATTTCTGTAATAAAATAGTATAATTGATAAAAACCAGCCTACAAGAAAGCCGTTGTTTCATGTATCATTTGATATAATTATTGCATATCTCTAGTTAGTTTGTTGTTCTTACATGACTGCATTTCAAATGCAAAAATCTATTATAATTTAAAACGCTTACCAACTAAACAATTACTTGGTTTTATATCACTTACTTTGAGTGAAAAGCTTTCTGTACTTTTTGAGGACGTGCGTATTAATTTTGTAATTGTGTAAATTTAAATAAAAACAATTTTTGCCTTCTATTCTTTAAAGCATTTTATTCGATTCTAATATCATGATTTCTCTGCAAACTAGGATTATCATTTTATACGACGAATTTAAGATAGAAATTACCGTTTCGTAAGTCATTTACCAAATTTGCTGTAACATTTTTTTTTGCAGGCAACATTTTAGAATTGAAATAAAAGTGTAGTTACAATATTCTATTTACCAATATAAGGTACATCCAACTGCGGTCGCTATTCGTACACCTAAATATCTGTCCAACAATCCACCTATTGTCAAAGAGAACGGTCCGGCCAAAGATGCGGCATTTGAGATCCAAAGGTTATCCGTGTTACGTAATGAGATTTCACTTGTTCTGTTACGAAGATATGATATCATATACGGACTTATGTTTCCTACAAGATGAATGACTAGAATAAGTATGTGGTTTAACTTTACAAGGAGCACACGATGATATTTAATTATAGTTGAATTTTTAAATCCTACAAGTAACAAACAATTCTTACCTATACGAGAGGTATTCAATTTAATATGAAACACAACCAAAATGCGTTTTAAGATCTTATAGCTTACAAAAAATTGTGCAAGGGGATTACAATTCATGTAAAGTAGTGTATCATACATATACCTATCTCATTTAAATTGAAAGTACAATATGATTAGACCAAAAATAAATTGCTAAGTTGAGGGTATTATTTTAGGACTTTCAAAGCAAAACATCTCCTACAGAAACATTGTCAAACAAGTGAAACAGATGGGACATAGTATTTCTTCTGCTACTGTGCATCGAATTCGAAATAACATACGCAAAACATGTAAAAGTGATTGTTTTACCAAACATAGCACAGCAGCTACTGCTGACGTCGTACGTAAAACCCGTATTATGATTACGTTGGTGAATCTTCCCATACAAAGAGAAATTATAGTGAAAAATACTGCGAGGCCAAGATTTTGAAATGACGTGCTCGATAATGGCGTCTATGAAAACACGTTGTCACCACATACGAGACGTTTTACATGGGCGGTTGTTACCGTCGACGTCGTGTTTGCTACGTTGGGAACTAATGAAACAGACCTTAACAAAATGAAGTTTGTAAAAAGAGACGCATTCGCACCTGGGTTTATGGTTTGGGCCTGGCTTAGTTAGTTACTACGTCAAGGCATCTAAATTTTTTTATCAATAAAGGGGTTAAAGTCAAAATAAAATATTACAAAGACAAAGTTTTAAAACCATTCCTAAAAAAATGTTCTGCAACTTTCTCCTAGAAAACAGAATGGTATGTTATTCAATCAAGACTCGGCCACTATAGTCATACCGCTAAAATGATCATTCACTTTCTCAGCAAACGCAAAGTGAATTCAAAGTGAACACCTGCAGAATGGATGCTAAAAAGTCCAGATGCAGCTCCCATGGACTTTGGTATCTGAGGTATACTGAAACGTAGGCTACAGAAACGCGAAATGTATACCCTGTCCGGTAAGAATATCAATTTAGGTTTGTTACCCTTAAAAACTGTAAATCAAGGTATGTACGTAATAATAACACATTTTCATATGCCCGAAAATATTATATTTATGTTAAGCTTAGATATTTTGCATAAAGCATGTCTTGTTGACATCTACAAAAAGTATATAAATCATGCTAAAGGGGTAAATAATGGCCCTGCCCCAGCGGTCACATAGATAGAAAAATTATGTTCTTATTTAAAGTTACAAATGCAAGTATGTATCATTTCATACAAGAATCCTGCAATTGTTTCAAAAATCATTTCACTGATACTAGCATATGATTGTGCCCAGTGTGTTGTTGAGGTTTGGCAGGTTTCGCACAGTTCACATGTATACCGATTTATGTTGTATACATGTTTTAAAATTCTCGAAACAAAGTGATTCCTCGGAAGCATTAATCACAATAAAATTACAAGAGAATTGCAGACTCGGTTTAATTGAGTATTGAACATGCAGAGCAAAGATTTTTAGCATGTTTTTCTCAGTCAGTATATATAATTGCATGGGGTAAATAATCACCATACTATGCTTTGAAATTAGCTTTTTAAGAGCATGACTGGTGACATGTCTGGGGTCGTAATCTGTGGCATATATTAGTTTCACTAAGTATTCATGTGACAAGAGCATAGCTCTTCGGCGAATATTAATATAGATCTTATTAATTATAATTGAAATAAAACAAGTTGCGGACAAATGTTATACATGGGTATTCTCCCTGTTTAAAAACTATTTTTGATTACTTTAAATTTCAATTTCTTAAAACAAATTTGCATTAGGGCGTAAATTGCCACGCCTATGTGGTACTCTTGCTAGTAAGTGGTAACTTGTCGTGTCAATGTTATTTTCGTTGTTTAGTTTGATTGAATTTAAAAAGTATGTTACAGAGTGGTCGATGCTTAAATTTAAATAATGCATACATTTATATTTGGAGATTCTTTCATCAATGAAAAAGCTATGAATTCGAAAGTAATAATCTTGTATGGATGCCTAGTGGAAAACAAACTTATGTCGTCCTAGACAATTTGTAGATAACACCTTTCCATAGTGAAATATAGGTAGGATCGGGTATATATTTCAGTTTAAAGGATAAAATTAACTGTATATTTACATCTTTATATAATTACACTACTGATTTAACGTTCATTTATGTTTTCAACATTAAATACTCACCAAATATATAGAAACTTCCCAAACACAGATGAACAAGTATTCCACCTATTATAACGCATACTGTTTTAACATTGTATGAGGTGGAACGTTTAGTACCTTCTACGTCCATCCTCAAAGAAACTGCAGGTCAGAACGTTACAATAGTGTATTACATAGCTCAATGTAATCTAATGTTTAAATATTTTCATAATAAATCCGCAATATCTTATTTATTTACTGATCATTATTATGACGATTAAAGAAGCTTGACTGATAAATAATTATTGATACAACAATACTCCACTAAATTCATTTAAAATGCGGATAAGTGAACATCAGTGTAAAATACAACAAAAAATAATATCACGTAACTATTATATATGGAATATGTCATGTCCGAATATGACAGTGACATGATTACTTTCGGTATACATGTTATATCCTGTGTATCATATCACTGAAACTGTGTAAATAAAAATGTTTTTATTAAATACCCGAGACGGCTCCTTTAATTATGTGTTTGATAAGTGGTTTTAAGATACGTATTGATACTGCAGATAAATAATGCTCTAATGAATAACCTGTGAGTTAGGTCAGCTGATAATCTTATTAAATGTTCACTGTCATAGTTAACTAGCTGAAAAAAGAAATAAATTTTATTAAACCTTAAGATACTTATTAAAATGGAAATTTTGAAACATACGGATAATGTAATGTGTAAGTGGTCGGATGTGGTTCAACATGCAAAACTGCTTTTGATGAGTTTTGGGCATATTTAAGTATCCTACAAACAATAACTGTAATGCAATGTGAAAAAGCAAATGCAATGACAGTGACTAGCCAGAAAGCTAAGTAAATGACCCGGGGTTCGTAAGACACTAGACAGTCTTTAAAAAAATTCCACGTATTTCAAATTCATAGTCGCTTCTTGAATGTATACAGATATGTCAACAATCATTTATTGTCTGTAACAGTCATCGATTGGTGTAAAATTATCAAGTCCAAAGGAAGTCTCTCCGAATCAAACACATATTATTCATTCCTCGCGTGAAATACACAACTAAGAAAAACTGGCGGTCGCTTACAGGACTTAATTAAAAAAAAGTCTAATATCTACATCCGCCAAAGGTCGGTATTGTGTAACTTTCTCATCTTCAAGCATTGTTTGGTTTAATTATTAAAACAAACGATCATTCATTTTTGTTTACCAATATAATATCATCGCTTTAAACGTTAATTTCTGAATTTACCAATTTTTCCTAGACTTCATGTTGTAATGAGAAATTCGTCTTAAAAATCAGTGGGGAAAAAAGATTTTGATATTCAAGTTTATATTGAGAAAATTTCATTTAAACTTGTATTTGAGCATAAAACAAAATGTGTTGTTTGTTATGCTACGCCATTCGTGAAAATACTGTTTTTAAAGTTCACTAGATGAAATAAATTTTCAACTTACACAAAACAAACAAACACATCGTCGCCTAACTCTAAAAGTGTCCTATGTCCATTTTTGCAAAATTTGAGATAAATGAACCATTCTTTTTACCTTACATTGCTCTATCTTTTAAGCTTTGGGTTCAAGGTTATGATGACCTAGAAACGGAGTTACCGAGTATGAACTTTGCACTATGTCCACATTTCGCAAGATTGTTTTATCCTTATAGTAGGGTATGTACGTTACTTAGGACAATTTTATAGTGAAACCTGAAATAAGCCAATCAAAACACGAACTGATGGTCATGTGACCTTGGTCGTTTTCGCAATGATAGTGCGCTAAGTCAAAACTTCCGGTAGAGAATATTTTTTGCCAATATTTTTTGTAATGCCATTGATTGTGTTTCCAAGCAAGATAAAGTAATAATATGTGAGTATATTAAACTAAAATATCTGTACGTGTAACTGCAATTTGCTTTTTTAATGTTGAATGCACTGTAATCTCAGAATTTCAAGAAGTTTTGCAAAACCTAGTAAATATATTTCGGATAAACAATATTTCGGATACATAAATAAGTAAATTAAAGTTAACCATTTCATTTTTATCGTGACCTATGCTAAAATCACTGATATTATAAACTACTTAAATTTAAATATCATTATAGGTTAAACCTCGTGTTGTTGCCCGACGGCGTCCTCATACACATTTTGAGCTATATCTGCATTCAAGATCTGTTGACAAAAGTGAACAAAGTTTGCAGAAAATTTAACGACTTGATAAGCAATTGTCAAGACTTTGGTGTGATTTTGAGATTGATTATCCTATTGTGTCACTGCTCTCTGCACGAAGTTGGATATAATGTTATATGGAATGAGCAAGTCGCTGGACGAGGATCTAATGAACTAGGTTGTGCTGTAACTGTTATCTTAGAAAACACTTTGAAGGCTCATCCTCATGTTAAGAAAATAACGTTGTGGTATGATAGTTGTGTACCACAAAACCGCAACAGCTTTATAACTATTTCAACAAACTTATCCTGAAGTGGTTGAAATTGTTCAGAAATTTTGTACTCCTGGACATTCCAGTATTCAGGAAATTGATAACATTCACTCACATACAGAGAAAAAGCTGAAAGTTTCAGAAATTTACAGTCCTCTGTGTCTAATTAGAAAACGTAAGCAAGTCCGTCCGGATGAAACCGTAATCATACAACTAAAAAAGATGTGATTTTTGACTATCGAGTGGTTGCAGAGAAATTCACATTTAACTCTGTCCCATTTACAAGAGTAAAAGCATTGAAATATGTGAACGGATTGCCGGTTCAAGTGCTTTTTAAAGAGTCATTTGATGTCCAGTACACAGAGGCGACAAATCTAAGGACAACAAGTTTATCTTATAAAGTAGACTTACTTCCTTTGCTTAAAATTCTAAAATGTGAAAAGGGTTTGTCTGATGACAAGAAAAAATATATAGAAACCATGCTACGATTTATGCCGACAGAGGATCGCATGTATAAAATATAAATCTTTATAAGTGCAAGTGCTATAGTATTGTGCAAACAGACATAATAGGAATTTGATCATGGTATTATTCAATAACACAATTTATCAAATACTCATCTACATCTACAGGTGATTAATATTATGTTTGAGAAATTTACTACATTCAATGTTATGATGAGACATTGGAATATATTTTCTTTATTGATGTTGTACTTTAGCATCATGTTATTGTTGCATTTATGTTGAAAACTGCAAGTCACATGAACAGCTGATTTACGTTTAATATTAATGACTACTACATGGCAGATTTGATGAAGTACCTTGGCAACAGGTTTTCTTACATTGTTAAAGAAAGTAAATAACATTTTAATAATGTTGACCTTAGTCCATTGAAAAAATGTTAGATAATAGAAAATTCAAATTGTTCAAGATTTTTTTTCACGGTATGACGAGACGCTGTTTTATGTTTTTGTTTAATACAGACATTTTGCATTAATGTCAGTTGTATAATTATATTAATACATACAGATTGAGATTTTGTAAAGTAATATGCTGTATATGCAAATATAAAGACAATTTTATACCTTTTATATGATGTATATCTATATTTGTCTATAATAGAGATATGTTTCTTTGTTACGCAACTTACGATCAGTATTTATGTTTAAGATATCAATTTCTATTTGTCATGACAAGAAGTCATATTTATTAATACTACAAAAGTTATGATAAACAGTTATAAATTGTTTAACTTGTTGTGACTAAATATCTGGGGACCAATATCATAAAGTCTTAACACTTTAATTAGGCTTGATGCATTACGTTACGTTGAGGTCGGTGTTCTGAACATATTTTCCCTTAACTTA
This sequence comes from Ruditapes philippinarum, assembly GCF_026571515.1. Classification (NCBI taxonomy): domain Eukaryota; kingdom Metazoa; phylum Mollusca; class Bivalvia; order Venerida; family Veneridae; genus Ruditapes; species Ruditapes philippinarum. The sequence continues at coordinate 140,199 of NW_026856948.1, read as the reverse complement.
TCTAGCAAGTTTTATACTATTATACAAAGAAACATCCAGTCGCTCATTTGCGTTGAAAAATTATTGCGACGGCTTGTAATGATTTACAATAAAATCTAATTGCACAACGGACAAGCATAATAAGTGCATTTTAAAGGTTAAAACAGCCTGTGTATGTAATAATTTCTACCATTAAAGTATCGTATCTCCAGCTCCTTCATTTAATTTTGGTATTACTTTGCTTTATCTCCAATGACGCACTTTTAGAGTGACTTTTTTAGAAATATTTTGACCTTTTGCTCTATCTCAAATTTGTTTTTTTCATATTTACTCTCAGTCTTTCTCCAGAAAGAAAAATAAACGCCTTTTTTGCGCATTAAAATCCTAAATATAGATGTGTGAAAAATTTCAATTCAGTGGGGTCACGTGGAAAAAAATATTAAGATGCAAAATGTTTAAAGTCGTTTTTCTCAAAATAGCATTTTGGCAGTTAGGACATTTTAAGAGTAAGCCGACGACATATTCTCTATAATACTCATTTATCAATTTAGTTGAACGAATGTTGGCGTGCGTTTAAAAGGCCTATTATAACTGAGACATGCATTTATTTTTATTTCTCAAAGTCGTATTAATTTTTGGTGTACTTTTATAGTACTAAAAAGTTACTCATTGACCAATTACCTAAAAAAAAACAAGAATAAAGATCAACAAGGCAAAGGCAATGTTCACAGGACGCGGGCCCGGACACACTCAAAAGAACCTGGAGCGGACATTAGGGTGTTAGGAGTGGGACATGTAATGTGAAATAATATCAACTAAATCATCTTTTTCATCGGTTTCATGTTGCCAATAAGTGAAGTTATAGGGAATATTTTGTATGGAAGTCAATGAAAGTACAATGTTTACATTTTGCTACATTTATATTAAATCATTGTGAATTAAATTAATGTGAATTAATCTATTACGGTAGTTCTGTAAAATAGATACTAACGCATTATTATAATACTGCATTTTGTAACGTCGCTTTTCATTGGAAAATCGTGACGATATATAGTCGAAATAAACCCTATCTTCACACATCATTTTAATGTTTGATTTTGAATTTTCTCTTGTATACTAGTTCCAGAACGGCATGGGTGTAGAGATGGAAATCAGAACACGTTTGTCCATATGTAATGACTTGAAGGCAACAATAAAAGAAACAAGTATGTTGTGAGGTATATTTTTGTATTTTTATTTATCGGGAAATTATACACAGACAATTCACACATGTAAAATTATAAATATATTGAAACCGGATTGTATTGTCGACCACAATTGTTTATATACAATGTACTAATAAAAAGTTGAAAAAAAGTTATTTAGTACATGTTTTTCGGTGGTTTATAGAAATCTATTAGTAAAATATAAAACAGATATTTTCACTGTTTAAAACAGAAAAATTTCAAGTTGGACCCGTTACTTTGAATACCAGCGTGCACAGTACTGGAAACCAACTTAATGGCGTCACGTCGTAAATGACGTAACAGTGTATCATTATTTGGCACGTTTTTCATATATTTTTAGGTTAAAATGTTTTTTTAAACGTTTCTTTGCATATAATAAAAAGAAAATTTGTTTAGTTCAGCGTAACCTCCTGAACACCAAAAGCTTCGCCACTCGTGAAATTAATATAACTTTTGGTACTCACTCGGTGATATATATTCCGATCTTACACCGAACTAAACAAATATTCTTTATTTATAACATAAGCCGCGGCGCCGGAGTGTAATAAAGCCATTTAATAATCAAAGGGCTGCAAGCTCTGTGGTATTTTCTGATCTCTGCAATCTATATCGTTCTGTATATCTGTATGTATTTTCCTGTATAAGTTTACTTTTAAGTACTATACTTCATCTTTCATCTCGTTGAATAAAACAATATTATGCTGGACAGAGGCTCGCATATTATGATTTCATTCAATAAATTTAGTATTAAACTTACACTCATAAAATATCCTCTATATGGGCTCGCTTTGTCTTGAGACATATCTTCATTTGCATAACCTAAACTGCTGTCACGTTAATCATATATTTCCCCAAATTCAGATTCCTCTTTATAATAATGTCATTGTGCATTAACTTTTCTAGCTGTTCTTATAACTGTCACTGTAAGTTCTGTTGTGTTGTCTAGTAATGTTTCCGACTCTGGTAGTATGTGTTCCACACTCTTACCTCTAGTTAAACAACCATTTTGGTCCACTGTTTCATCCTGAGAGATAACTATCAATTCTGTTTTTCTTTTATCAGCTATTGATTCACTTTTACAGCAAATTGAACACACACTAAATAAACAACCCATGCATAGAACTGCGCCTGAAACAGAAGTGAGTAATGGGTAGATTTTACGTTTTATCAACGAGACGAGGTGATACTGATTATATCATTAACATAATGTTTTAAATTTTTGTCGACAAAATACCGGTACTAGCGATATTCAATCCTTATGACATATCTACAATAAACAGTTAAATCGCTAAAGTTTGAACTCTTTATTCCATCCAAAAACAGATTTTATAAAGGGCCTATTGATTGGTCCGAAAATGGTGTTATTTTTAGCACCTATATAAGAAGCTGAGCGGCGTGGTAGCGTTATCTTTCGTAGAAGGTAGCATGTAAATTTTCAAATTATTTCAACTTAAATTTAATCTAACTTTACCCAATTTACATGAACGATGCGTTTGCAGTAATTAATGATATTTAGTTTATTTGTGAAAATTTTATTTCTTTGCCTTCAAATTACCACTATTTCAGAATGAAAACAAAGCAACCGAATCCCCTTACCTGCTACGACGAAACTGTATTTATATGATCCTGTGATGATGTACAAATATCCTGGATGGAAAAAGGGTACAATTTATTAAATACTAGTGGCCAATGACCCAAACACACACAGTGTACTTACTTAAATCATGTACATGTATCTATTTTTAGAATAAGCCTTTGGTTAAAAATACATAATAAATAAATTCTTATTCAATAAATGGTGTAACATAAATAATAAAATAGCCATGTTATATCTGCGAAATTGGAAAACAAATCTTACCAATAAGGACTGGTCCTGTAGAAACACCTAGCCCACAGAAAACATAAGCTAAACCATAGGCCTCTGATAGTTTGTGAACACCTACAAATCGGAGAGACAGCGGTGTCATCATTGCATTTGGCCATCCGGTAAATAAACCTAATTGTATTGAAAACATGTATGTACCTCCTGCCAAATCCGCGTACACAGCAAACAGTGTCGTGGCCACTCCAGTTGTTCCAAGAACACCAGCATACACGTAAAGACTTTTGTCATTAAGTTTTGATATTGTTAACGATCCAAGCAGACGACCAATTGCATTGGCCACCGAAAATGAGGTCATAAGTAATCCTATATCACGATTTGTCCCGCCAAGAACTGACACGTAGTTCGGTAGATGCATTATTGCGACACACAGGCCAAAGTTCCATGTTGATACAGTTAATAAGTAACAAGTGTAGGAAACATTTTTCATTAGAGTTACATCTAAATATGTTTTTGATTTCGATCCACCAATCTTTCTGTCTCTCTTCTTTTCAGCTTTAACTTCATTTTCAATTACTGAAGGCTTACTTAACATTCCACAAACACACAGTTGTGCCTGGATACAAGCCAATATTAACAATGTTGCAGTAAGCCCGTGCTCTGAAATCATGTATATTCCAAACGGTGCTGAGAGAAACATTGCAAGTCCAACTGTGAGAAAGGCACAAGAGATCACAATTTCTCGCCATTTTTCAAAATAAAAACCAACAACACAGATAAGCCCAGAAGAAGATATTGCAAATCCTATACCTGTTATATAGAATAAATATTTTTTATCACTTTGGTCTACAGGTTAAATATGTGGTGCATGCATGCATCAATATTTAGCAAAGGAAAACCAAAATGAGTATCTTTAATGTGATTACATGGTAACTGCAATCTGTAATTTAATAACCAAGTAATCATTTGATCAAATTATAATTTATTTCTGAATGACATTTTATTAAGCATCTATAAATATTTTAATCATTTGCATTTATGCCTAAGCAAAGTTTAAAGTTTTTGGGAAGTCAGATGAAATGTCCATTGTACAAACTTGTAAATATATATATATATTTTTTAACATAATTAAGAGGCTTACCGAGTCGTTTTCATGTAATTTCGGTCCGATGGATCACTTTGTTCCAGATATTACCTAAAGTTAATAAACTTATAGAAAAGGTAATCTACCTTACCAACCAAGATACCAGCAGTCACTATCATCCAGTCAAGACTTGGCGCAAACGCACTCGTAGCAAATCCAATGGACGTCAGTGCCCCTCCGAGTACTATAGACACACGGCAGCTAAACCTGTTATTTATTACGCCGCCTAAAGGTGCTAAAATGAAATAAAACAGAAATGAAAGAACATCAGGATAAGAATTAATTTAAAGTTTTATTCCTACTCGTACAGTACATTATTTTATCCAGGGGAAATACAGCAAATGAACTTGCCATCTTGACTGAGGTGGTTTCTAAAAATGGGCCTATCTTAAAGATTCTTCCACTTCGAAAAAATACAAGGGTTCAATCGATATTATATTGTTATACGTTATACATTAATATTGTACCTGCAAAACAAAGAAGACCAGCATTGACAGCGCCTACGAGTGAGGTTTTAGCTTCCCCTTCCTTAAACTTGTCAAGCAATGCGATATACAGAACTCCACTCATGTATAGAGGAACGCAATAAATAACCATCCCTAAATACGATGACGTCATAACAACCCATGCCCAACCTCGGTCTATGTCTCGTTTTGTCAGAGCTGATTTACTCATGGTGAGTCGATGTTAAATTGAATCTGAAAGATACAGGATAGCAAAGGTAAGTAAAATTGTTGTCTTAGTACTAAAAAGTGATACATTTATAGAGCGCATACTTCGAAAAATGTTTGTCCAATTTACATGAAAACACGTACCTACAGATTAAGGCAATTTACTGCATGTTGCTTGCTGAATGATTGAGGGTTACTTTTAATATAATATCTGTAACAGGGCTTCGTTATGTAAACGATACTTCGTTTGATCAAGAAACTTAAGAAAGAATAAAATATCCTTTGATGAAAAATTCAATTGCATGATAAGTTTCCAGAACGTATAAACCTAAACAAGATAAGGAAGCCTGTAAATTTTAAGGCTACCATTCTGTACTTTAGGTCGTCTTTTGGCTTGCCTGGGCAAATATTTCAACGGTATATAGAATGAGACCCGAGTCCACTTTTTATCTTGATTCCAAGTCTTAACACAAGCAATGGAAAACACATTGGGTGTTCACGCCATAATGAATTCATGTAAGTTGTATCTCTTGATTATATAATGTTTTTATATATATTTTAGTTGCAGAATGCTGTGATAAAGTGCTTGCGATCGACTTTAAACAAAACAGTCAAACCATTATTCCACCCTAAAAGACTTCAGAATAGCAATTAGTGTTAAAAGACAAGAAAACTTCCGGTTCTGGCATCGTGCTGTTGTAGTAATAATGTCCAAGTTTATACCAAAATGGACAGTTGCAGAAGCGGAAAGTTGTGACTTTGTAATGTTACCCTATGCCAAATATGCACTGGATTTTGCAGTCCGAATTCTTTCCTCGACATAAAATACATATTCATTAGCTTAACGTTTAGATGGCCTTATATGAGCAGAGTAAATGCAAGATGCAACCGTGTTACAAGAAGGAATTGCAAATTGCAAACATGGTTTAGCAAAATGATCATGGAGACAATGTTGAAAAATAAAGCATGAATGTTCCGCTATTTATCTAACGAATCAGTTAACGTTAGTTTGTTTGAAGTTCCCTCGATACTTGTATCTGCAAGGAAATATAATTATGTGCTCGAAATATACTTTAATTGTTATCTAAAACACGCATACTACATATAAACTATAAATTCATAAATAATTATAAATACAAATAAATTGACTTGTATTCGTACTTTGTGTTAATTACCTGAATCACGTAATATAAATCCGTGCCTGAAAACAAGCATAAATATTTGCATTAAAATTGCATTATGTAGTAGTTAAAAGAAATGAAAATGAATTCAAAAATGTATACTGGCACTTGTATCATTTCATCCGTCCTATTGGAATAAATAGAATATCCTTATATTATAACAATCTGTTTCATCTGCCCTCCTCTAAGTATTTCAGCAGCTCTACGTACGGATCTAGAACTTACAAGTTTGTGTTCTGTTTTTCAATGACTATTGGGATTGGTAAACATTAAGAATGTCAGTCGTCATCATGCAGGTGTTTCATGTGATTTCATATTTAGTATGAAGCACTTGCATACGAAATGGCAGTAAAATGAAGGTAGTAAACTGAAGGTAGTTCTGGTTTAGTTTATACCCCCTAATATGTGAATGAAAAATGAAATGTAACATAATCCATCGCAACACACCATGCATCGGTTTAACATAACATACGTCACAGTCATTAATTTTAACATTTACAATTTGTATACGTTATTTATAAGCATGAACTATGAAGATAACTTTTTAAAAGGATTACATGTAAATGTTTCCTTTACAATGATTTCTCTTAAATTTGTAAGTAATAAAGAAAAGAATGAAATTTACACTAGTCTGGTTTAGGTTTAAACATATGAACTTTGTGCAGCGAACAAGCCATTAATTTATGTATATAAAGATAAATAAACATTTTTATAAAAAAAATATTTATAAACATTTTGTGACTGGTTAAATAAAATAGGTGTATACACATATTTTATTTAACCCATCACAAAATATTATGTATCTTACTTTATCGAATTAAATTCAAGCATATATGATATGCACATTGTAAAAAATGAACAACATACCAAAATGTTGTAAACTTTAACGCGACCATTGCATTTACAATATTGTTTGTTTTTCTACAATATGCATATGCTTGATTGTAATCTGATTAAGTAAGATGTAAATAATCATATATGCAGTCACAAATAACAAAAGCAATAGAAACAAGTCTATCAAATGTTCTGCTTCAAACTTAATATACTTACATTTCAACATGTAACAAATCAATAATAAAGTAATACATATATTAATTTAATTTCACATATAATAACTAGTTATTGAAATATTAAACAAAGATTCATATCCATCAGTGTATCGCATTTCTCCTAATACATTAGCAATACTTTACATTCTACATAACATAATATCACCGCTAATTAATTTCCTGTGTATGTTTATTTACTTCTGTTGGTTATGAATATCAATAAACTTTATGAATAGAAAATGTTGTGTTGTCTAAATGAACCAAACTTAATGTGAACACACCTACCTATTAATTGTAAGTTTATTCCAAGATTTGTGTACCCACAGTCAGTCACCTTAATTATATATACACTGTTAGGCCTGCATAAACGTTCATTTGAAAGGAGTATTGATTATATCGTTCCTACGGAAGCGTGAATAGGCCACAATTAAGAAATAAATAGTTTTTATTTTGTTCTTTATGGTGCATTCTTATATCTATATGATTTATCATTATTACTTATTTGCTTAGCTTCTTTTTTTTTTTGGGGGGGGGGGGGTTGTTGTTAGTTAGTGATCGCAGGTAATATATTTAGTGAGTTGTCATTAAATATTCAGCAAATTAATATTTCATTGTGTAATGGTTCTTTGTTGACGCGAGCTGGGTTTTATTTTTCGATCACTGTCAGGCAGTATTGATACCGTGAGTACTGGACCATGTCTGATTAATAGAAGAGATATATCGGTGTATTTTGTAGGATCAAATCGATTAAGTTTTTGCAAAGATGTAACAGCCTAAAAAGGGCAAAGTTATAAATCAAAAGGGTATATAAAGTTGATATGGTATTGCATTGTAAAATATGTTTACTTTTGTAATTTTATATTTTTGTTCAACTTTTCGTATAGCGTACTGTCGTATCTACCCATGTGCCTGATACTGAAAGTCTATTAATCTATAAACATGTGGCTGTTATAACTTGAATTGCATCATAGTTTGGAGACCTGTATGTTGATAATGTGTCAGATTGTAATCGTATACCTACCTATAAATGCATTAACTGGAGTGCAGGTATTCAAATTTCTATTTCATATACATTGTATATTCCCTGCAATTTCATTTAAAAATAGATCATCGTTTTCACGGTACTCTACCTAGCGAGGGGAAGTGGAGCGATAGTAAGGATATGAGTTTTACGAGATTGATGGCCCTTGTCCTGCTAAATGTATACATCAGAACATTCATTTCCATTATATTAAAAACTGAGTAACATTTAATATAATTCATGGGCACACTGCAAAAAAAGGTTCACTAAATAACAAAAGGCCTTTTTATGACTAATCGTTCATTTCCTTGTGAACTCATTACATTGTACGCCATTAACGCATGGTGAAAAAAATCTTATCAGTATCAAATAGTAAAAATTGCAATACTTTGTAAATGATATGCAGTTTTCAATCTAATAAAATCAAGGAAATTAACAAGAAGAAGGAAATATCAAAACTACGGATATTTTTCAAATTTTATGTTACGAATAATTAAAATGTATAATGACAAATCGGCTCTTCAAACTTTTCAAAATTGGTTATACTGCTTCGTTTTGGATACAATTAATTATGCATTAGCGTCATTACTGTTTCTTTAGTTTTCAGGGTTACTTTGATTTCAGGGTCATAAGGTTGACTGTCAAGCTAGATAGGAGTATATTAAATAAATAGGGTGGTCATTAGCATAAAGTCCATTAATCTTTCTTGATATTAATTAAATGCATGAATATTTTTTTCACTGTCAAACAAATGCGCGAATACTTTGTTTTTAATACCGTTGATACGCTGTCTCATCAATTAATAGTTTATTCAAATTATTACTTAATAGTTTATTCAAATTATTACAACCGAATGATTTGAATTTTTCAATTCTCTATATTTTATCTGCATTCTTTCAAAGATAACCCCCAAAGAATCGTATCTTAAGAAAATAAATGAACCATCGAGCAAGAAAATTTGATATTCATAATTATAGTGATGTACTTTTATCTTCGTTATACGTAGTTTTAATGCAATTTTAATCGTTATAATTAAGTGAGGCGTGAAGATGGTAGCATAAGATTGAACATGTTCGTCGACATTATACGATCGCGTTCGTTCTACAATATCATCATGACCTTCAATTTTCTATCCGGTTAGATATTAATATCAAGTACGCAAATGTCGTGGTATTTAAACACTAAAGTTGATTAGTTTAAATAAGGGCATTTTTGCAGTTTAAACATAAATACGGTATGACATATTTTGATAATAAAACATGTGGTTGAATTTATATATATATATATATATATATATATATATATATATATATATATATATATATATATATATATATATATATATATATATATATATATATATATATATATATATTGTAATAATATATATTGTAATAAATATATACAATGTACATTGCTAGTTTGTTGAACTATTCAAACCCTGCAAAAGTTCCGCTTTACAAGCATTATGTGACCTTTATACTGTAAATGCATATATTAAAGCATCATCATCATCATCATCATCATCATCATCATCATTATTATTATTATTATTATTATTATTATTATTATTATTATTATAATTATACGTTAGTTTATACTATATCAAACTCAACAACATAAGTTAATTGTTGTTTATTTATTTATTTATTATTTTTTTTATTTATTATATATTTATTTATTTATTTATTTATTTAAATGGATGAGATATGTTAAAGATGCACTATGCTCATCGTTATGTAAAATACTCGTATTGCAGAAAATTCATTAAAATCTATAAAAGTCTTACTGAATGTGATCAATTTGAATATGAGGATGCATATAAATTATGTTTCGGAAGCTGTATTCCCTATTACAGGTTAAGTTGGCTCTTTCTTTAAGAAGTTGCCATTTTTTATGACACTAAGAATTCATAATGTGTTTATCTATAGTGTGTTGAGTTTAAAACATATCTTCTCTTTGTGTACTCAAAAGATCTTTTTAAAAAGATTGAACAGCAATAATCAGTATTTACAAATATAATATAATATATCTTTAAAGAAAACGTTCAACTCCAAAATTGTAAATAAATTGATTGTTATTTTACTAACCAATGGTGGATAAAAACAAATATACACAGTACCTATAAAATCATTAACATAAAATATAGAAAAATATACCCTTTTCCTTCGTATAATTCAATCTAATGTTGCTTTTCAAAGCAAAAAAAACTCGATCATAATAATAATCAAATGGGTTTTTCTTAATAATATAGCTTACCTATGTTTTTATGTTATGCCATAAGTTTAATACATTAACAAGCAAAGAAACGGTTAGAGAAACAATCATCGACAAAATAAATATATGCTTTTAAGTGAACCATAACCAAAGTAAATTCAGAGATGCTACAAATACATAAACTTACTGTCTACGTGTAAACTAGTTCAAACTAGCTGCAAGCTACCGTGTCACAAAGTGCTATGCAGTAGGAGCGTTTAAAGATTATTGTTCAATTATACCAAATGAGAATGTTTTTCTTCTTTTTACCTTGGATTAATCATTTAGATTGATAATTTCATTTCAGCACTCGTTTATTTCTTAATTGTGCCCCCTAGGGTTAGAATTCACAATACTTCGTTTTAACTCTATAATCTATGAATGGCTTCTCTTGCCGAGTTAAAAGACAAAAGAACTTTTCAATACGCAAGACCACATATTCGTATTATTTTAGAAGTTATTAAGCAATATCATAAAATAAGTATTTTCATATATGAGACTGTTTTAAAGAACTTAAATAACAACCAATTTACGGCAAATTTAAATGATTAATAATATATATGACATGTCAGTAACTTACTTTAATTTGATTTGAATCTAAATATCCTTCCCGAATTAAATTATTTCAATACCCTTCCTTAACTTCCTTCCTTGTGTTGAACATATAAAATCTTTATTATAAACTATAACCATAAACTAGTGAACAGGAATAAATACAGTGACTATTCATGTCATTATTAATGAAATATTCACGTATCTAAGTTCAATATAATTCAGTTCATTCACCCTTGACGCATACCAAACTCATCACAGTTCTACAACTTATACTGTGTCAGTAACGTTAGTACTTCTAATAAACTATTTAGATCATACCGACACAAACACTCACAAATATGAGGCATGTCAAGTTCTCTACCATCAGAGCTATAACCATGCGCGTTCCTGTGTGACCGGTATTATTCCGATCAACGCCTTGAATGCGCAGTCGCGTTATTAAGTTTGTACAATATCATTATTGAATGACACATACGTACTGTACTTTGATATCATTATTTATGATTTAAGTGTTGAACACATACTGTATCCTCACAATATTACATCCAGTCGAGCTCACTTTACACACTCTCGAGCGTAAATGTACCATTTTTGCAATTGTTAAAGTATGTGTGATGAATTATATAGGGTTGGATTGTAAAGAACTCTCTATCTAAGGATAATGACATTAAGATTGTCAACATTTAAGACTGTCCAATATAACGTGGTTTAGATCTGTACTTGGTTCTAACTGTATTTAGTTTATATACATTTGTAGTTCAAACATATATAATTACGTGTATGTACAACAACATGGTATAGTACAGGATTGAAAAGAAAGTCAAAAGACGTATTTCAATTATTTCCTGTGAATAGTAAAAGTAAAGCATAATGTAGAGTCGCACACTAGTTACTAACATGAAATATTTACACTTATAAAGAGTGAAATGAGCAAAAAAAATAGTGCAATAAAATAAAACAAGTGAAAATAACATCTAATGTGCAATCATATTAAATTTCAATATTTATAAATGGAGAAGGTTCGGAGAACGTATTTTGTTGTGCGGTGTTAAATTTCAACAAATATATATTATGCTAATTAATGCTTGATTTTATAATTGCACATGGTGATATCAAATAAGGAAGTAATTTAGATAGTAAGATAGTTATTAAGATAGAACGAGATGTGGCCATTGGCTTTGAAGGGGGTGATAGGTCAGATGTGCAGAGCAAGGTGTCTGTAATAGTTTTATGAAGAAGCGGGATAATTTACTGAAGTTTCAGATTGTTGTGCAAATAAATCAACTTAAGAGTTTAGAGAAAGGGCTGTTATCAAGAAAGAATTTGAGATGTTTGTGATTTTTTATCACTTTATTAAGAGTGCTAAGAAGTGAGATTGGTCTATAATTAGAAATATTTTGACGATCTTTCTTTTGATACACAGCTCATATTTGGGCTAATCTCCTTTGTGAAGGAACTTTTCCAGACTGTACAGAATGATTTAAACGACGACAGAGTGGTTCAGCAATTTCTTTTGAGAGTTCTTTTATGATTTTATCATTTATAAAGTCTGGACCTACCGCTTTCCCTTCCGTTTATGATTTTAGCATTGATGCGACTTCTTAAGATGCTTAATGAATATATCTAAGTGATTGTGAACAGTTCGCGTTGTTTCTGGAAGTTGTTTGTTGTTATCAGCAAGTTCAGTTTGTGATTGAAAATATTAAAGGCATTGGAATTGTCTGTGTTTGATGTGTATGTTTCGTAATTATCAGTGATAGTTGGTATGTTGCTATTTTGTGTATTTGATTTGATAAATTGTTTCAATATTTTCAACAAATTGGATGACGTCAGGTTGAACCTTTCAGCAAGTTTGCTGGCGTGATTGGTGCGTGTATTTCAAATACGGTGTGTTGTTTTATTTCCTAACTGCTAATAAATAGCCAAGTGATGTACATTGTTTGACTTTTTAGCTTAATCGTATGCTTCTTTATTCTTTCCTATGTATTTTCTTGTTTCATTGTGCATCCATGGTGGATATGTTTGTCGGACTGTAACTGTTTTGTTACGAATTGTTGTGATATAATATTAAGTGCATATTGATTGATATCGCTATGTTTAAAGGTGTTTCCAGTTGCAAGTTTATACTTTTTGCTAAGATACGATAAACACCTATGTATATAGGTATAAGATCTGTCCTTAATACAGACTTAAATTTTTTTCAAAATATTTAAACAATATTGAGTGTTTCTTGAGGAAATTATCAACAAATGTGATTATTAAAAATTAACACGGCCTGAGTTGCGGTTGTACACCGCTCGTAAATTAATGTTTTCGAGAAGAATCGTAAACCTTATTCTTTCTTAATTATTATTATTATTATTATTATTATTATTATTATTATTATTATTATTATTATTATTATTATTATTGAAAACAAAAAGGAACTACAACAATTATATTTTATATCCTTTATTTTAATAAATTACAATTCAACACAATACAATAGACAATAGTTCAGTAGAAATAAGTTTATTTAATAGATTTGTCAAATATATATATCAGAACAAGATACGAAATGCATTACACCACGTATGACACCAAAAGCAACGCTTATTATCACATAATTTCACTTTGATTCGTGCGTTATATAAGAGATGTGAGAGAAAATATATAAATAAGATAAATAAGATGCCATAATGTTTAATGAAATCATCCCGTCAGAACTGTGTCAGCATCACGTGATCAAGTATTCTTCGTTGTCATATTGTTGCCAATGTTTCATCTAAACAGGTACCAGATCTGAGTTTTAATTTATCTTAAACTTGACAAATTTGAACAGCTTTCGTAAACCATGTGTCTAAATAATTCAAATTGGCTTCCCATTTTGATCCTTCCCATCAAAGAAAAATGTTACAAAGAAAGCTGAAAAGAAGGAAAATGAGGAAATATTTTTGCAAAATAAAATTTTGAAGACTGGAAAACAAAAATTGTGATTTTTTTTATTTATGTCAAGTTCGAAGAAAATAGATAGTAATAAAGAATTATTAGCCTTATTAGAAGTACAGTGCAGCATTTTTATTTTTAAATACTGATTCTTTCTGTTATTTCAATGATTTTTACTTGTAACAGTTTGCTCATTTGTTAGTGCAATTTCTATAATATCGTTTTCTAACAGAATTGAGCTGGCAGAACAGTGAGAAAATTTACCTAAATTTCCTTAAATGATAAAGATGTAGTTTAAAAAAACTAAATCCGTACCTATAGCTCCAAGGGAACCACCAAACACAAAGAGTCCATGCCATCCCAGTACTGATTGCAAATTCAGCCCAATAAAGCCAGCACATAAACTTGAAACTGACTGGAAGTAAAATATTCGTTTGTTTGTTTGTTTGTTTGTTTGTTTGTTTGTTTGTTTGGGTTTTACTTCACACCAGCACAGTATATCCATATGTACTTATCGAGTATTTCCATTTGATCGATTCTGGGGTGATTTAAGAACAAGGGCTGTCAAAACCCATGATAGAGTTGTGGGCATCGTCGGACAGTGACAATGGTGTCAAATAAGGGAGTGAAGTTTCAATCCATTCCATTCAGTAGTTTCGGAGGTACCAACTAGCACGCAAAACCTTAACCAAAGTGTGACGCCGACGCCGAAGCCTGGTTAAGTCCGAAAGCTCTCCCTATTCTTCGAATAGTCGAGCTTAACACAGACCATTGCAATTTTCAATACTAGTTTATTTGCTTATATAATTTTATAATTATGAATATTTAATGAATAAATAAGGAATAAATATAAGTTGTATGCTTGTTTTCCAATCCATATATATATTGTGATGTAAAATGATACTTGCTTGTAAATTTGATAAATAAAATATGTTTAAACTAATGACAAATATGTATCCAGGAAAATTCAAGTCGAGAACACAGACGATATAAAGTATTGGAAGGAAACAATTGCACAAGTTGCTGACTCTTTAACTATCACAAAAGTGAAAAGCTTAGAAGTCGATCAAAATAAATGCAAAAATTGTTCTGTGATTGCTGGTTGTAAATACAATCGTTTTCATATTTTATTTTTGTCATATTTTGTGTTTAACTACCAGTCTACCAAGGACCTGAACAAGCAAACAGCTTGAAAATTTAGATAACATTAAGGATGCAAGTCTCTACTTACAAGAGCGCTGAAGAATAAACCCATTGTAATCACCATATTATCAACACCAAACAGTTTTCCGAGAGTTGTTGGACATATAGAAAATATGCCTGAAAAGAGAGGATACGAAACAGTGCTGAATGTTAACCCCTTTATTATTTTTTTCTATGTAAAAGCTGATCTATCGTTTGTTAAATTGTTTGTTCTTGAAATAACGACAAAGAGATTACTTATATGGAGTTCTATATAGCTTTTTGGTGCAGCTTTACATATACAAATAAGCTGAATAGAATAATAAAAAAACATGAAATATGTTAGCGTTATTTCTTTATGTTGAAAACGAGCTATTTAAATGACAAGCTTGTTTTAATTAATGCCTTTCACTATACTTACTTCTTCAAATACATTGTCAATTCAGCATAACTTGACAATGAAAAATGGAGCATAATGTTACTTTAATGGATATCTGAGGCATTTATCGCAAATTGTATCAGAAGAGCAAATTAAGATACATGTAAACAAGTCTTTCACTTTTGCCTTACATTCTTTCATTAACGTCGTAATTAGATGCTAATTTACAGTTATATGAATATGATGTCTATTTTCATTTATTAGAAAATCGTTGTTTTTATCGAAAACGTATTACCACAGAAACTAGCGTATAATCCACAAATCCACAGCATAAATGGATATTTTCCCATGGTCTCTGTAAACATGATAGTACATGATAGACATGTAAATAAAGTGCACACAAATTTAACGGCAATCTGAAATAAAACAAAAACGAGACAAAAGCAATTCTTTACACAGCATACTCGTAGCAGATAAAAAAAATCTTTTGTCCTAAGCTTACTTAGATAATTTCAAAACTTGACTTGTCTTTTGAACCGTCTATTATAAACTTTGAAGATATCATGATTAAATGTTAAGTTGTGGTTAACCAGGTCCGACTGCTTTACTGATGGCAAAGCCTGTTCATTTCGGTCTCTGTTTTATCTGTGCTCCGGATCCGCATTAAGATGCCAGCCTACATAGCTCAACCGGTTAAAGAGCGTCAGACTTGTCATTCGAGGTCCCGGGTATGATTGCTTAAACACTTGGCACGAAAAAAAACTAGAAAAAGCTTCTGAAATTGGGGTATCTATCGGTATCTATCTGTACTATCAAAAATCTTAAATGACTTGTACTTTTGTGGAGGGCTCGCCCACACGGGCAACCTGTGGAGAGTATAACATACACATCGGCACAAAGTAGCGGGAAAAGAGTGTTAAAAACCTTAAACACGTATGTATCTACATGCTTTAACAAACAAAGAACCTTCTACAATCATGTGTAGTGACCAAATTAAGCAAACTTACTTGAAATCCGAATTTGTCATATATTGTTCCCCACAATGGACGACAAATTGAGTTAAATACAGACGATATTGACCCTACTGTCGCCAAAAAATGATCATCGTTGATAAACGTTTGTCCGTAAGCCTGTAATAAGAAAATACGCCTTGCATAGGGTGACAGTTCATTTCGTTTCTCTAATACTATGTTAATAAGATTTTCTTCCTTTCCAACATGGCATAAATATAACTTTAGCAAACTTTAATATAAATTATTATATGTAGTTTTTTCCTGGCTATCAAATGTTTTTGAGTCAAGTATCAACTGGAAACAATGTTTTTGAGCAAAGTATCAAATGAAAGCATTACTCTTGAATCAAGTTAGAAAAAAAAATGTTCTTGGGTTAAGTATCAATGAAATGTCAAGTATCAGCACTGTAAAACATAAAAGCAAATAAAGTATTGTTTGTCAAAGTGTTACCGATGTCAAAAGAAAAACGTCTACAAATTTGATAAAATGACATTTATCGAAAATAAATACATAAAATATTAACTTTTTTTCATGTTGAAGCATCAGCCATGAAACGCATGCAACTTAATATGTGAATTCTTTTTCTGGTTGGCTTCCTGGCACTTACCAGTACTGGTGTCTGAAAGGATTTCGGTATGGTTTTGAACCAACTATAATTGGATTGAGAAGTAGACATCTTTAGTTTCAGACCATCACAACCCTTTGTAGAAAATATTTTTACATTAAATGCCACGTTCTACGGTAATAGAAGCTATGTTGTTATATACATGTACCTTATACAAACTAATCGCAAATACCATACCTCCCTGAATAAGAAATGTGAACGCCAAAACTATATTTGAATTTTTACTCTTTATCATTTGCAACAGTACGTCTTTCACAGATAGTCGTAATCTGAAATGCGGAATAGAAGGCAGTTTGAATGGTCGAACTAATGTAATGCACGCACCCTGCTTGTATTTACAAATGATTAATTACTGCAAAATATAGCACACAAAATGTAAAGAAAACTTGACCTGCATATTGATAATATTTTTACGATGTCAGAAATGCGTCATGATGGTAAAATGGATGGTAATAGATTGTTCGTATCTAGTATATAGATAACATAATTACATAATAGAAATGCTGGAATCATTTCATCGATTCCCAATGAGAAAAGAAGATTCAACATTCGGACAATTTAAGATTCAAGTAAATACTATGTTTTGTATGGATGTACAATTTATCTATTAGAAATATATATCACTTGTTTAGATATAGATGTATTTTTGCATTGTGTTGAATATGTGCCACTGGCCTTAAACAGTAAATGGTTTTAATAATGTTAATAATACCCATGTATTTGTCCATCAGAACTTCTGCTATCGTTGAGTAGTCGTTTTGCTTCTACCTCGTCTTCGGGTGGTTTTGAAAGCGCCGCAATGCCTATAATTTGGCAAACCGCATAGATACCGGCTAAGATTAAAAACAAAGTCGGTAAACGATCCAGTAATCCTTTATCCGTAAAATACCTACAATAAAAAATGTTAATACCAATTGATTTCTTAATCCAGCTACCATTTTTGAAACTGTCAATTATCAATTATGGGGATATCGAGATGAAAATTTAAAAAGTTATAGAGCCTGGTCAGACTGCACGAATGATCCTGAAGTTGAAGATTGAGTCAACAATTACCTTTCATATAAAATTTACCATTAATTAGAACGGCCTTTTGTTCTCCTTCACACATTCATTTACAATAATAAATCCTATTATTATTCTTTCCTTCACTAAATATGATGAACAAGGTCAACAAGGAAAGAAAAGTGGCGTTCAGTGAACGCAACCCCCACACGACTCAGCAACAAGAACCAATGGCAAGGAGCCCAGGAGGACGCAATACAAAAACAGGAGAGGGTACATGGCAGAACACGGACAGGCTAATCACTTAATTTGATATTTCACAACTTCATTATAAAAACAAGTCAGATACACAAACAATTTGTAACTTTAATGCACATCATGTGTTCTCTAAAGTTACATTTTCATTTAGTACAACTTTTCATGTAAATTTCCATAACATGTTTTTCTCAAGTACGATACAAGTTTTTAAACTTTGATCTTCCGTAAATAAACAAAACAGAATCTGAGATAAGTGTTGTCTCTTTCAATATTTCATGAAAATCAAATTACTGCCACGTACAGCTGTAGCATTGTTAACATTTTTGGACAGTGCCAGTAGCAGCAAAATTGTGCAATAGTAATTCAATATCAGTACCGTATTTGCAAAATGAGTGCACTACGTACTGCAGTACCAATATCAGTAATGAATGTCTGGCAACATCTTCGGATACCCACGGTTGATTAATATGTAACATAACTAATAAATGTTAATGGTTCGGCCATGGATATCCGACGATTGGTCTGCCAGGAGGACAAGAGTTAATATACATAGTTACCTGTTATACAATACATTGGTTTATACTTTATAGGTGAGGCACATTATCATAAAGTTATAAAATATTCAAATTTTCATACATATTTTGTTATGCATTGTTTATGTAATGTTTAGTGAGTGCTATTTCTTTTCTATTGTGTACAAATTATAATACAATCATTTTTATTATACTAAAATGCTGAAATTTGTAGCAAAATGATCTGGAAAAAAAATAAATGAAAGCCTACTTTTGTCCGTCTGAAGATTCGAAATCTGGTGATAGATTGTCTGGATTTAGATATGCTGTGATAACTTGATTGAACACCATGGCTCCTCCCCCAACTCCACATACAATTAGTCCAACAGCCAAAGCCGGTCTCTTTGGTAACCACTAGAATCATATAGTTCTTTCAAAAAGGATTAACACACGTTTGGATATGCTATCCAGTTTGTACAGTGCACCCTCTAAAGAGTGACCCTCAGTACAGCAATATCCTTTTTACAACAATTGTATTAATCCCTTCTCATACTAATACGTCACGATAAATTTAACCTATTTGCTATGCAGTAACCAAAGTCTTTTTGATGATGTGCAGAATTTTGTAGTGTACATGCACTACACACAGCCGTTAGCTGAATTAATTTATTCATTTTGAAAACAAATTAATGTACAAAAAGAGCATGCCTCTCTACCAGCTGTCATAATATGTGTCTGAATTTTGTTCTGGAAAAAACTTTCCATGGACATGGTTTCCCTAGATGATCTTGACTTGTCATGTATTTTAATTGTTTTGGTACAAATTAACGTGAACAATCACTAAGAAACCATATTGGAAATAACTTAGTTATTGCGTATGAATATACATAAATGTATACATGTATAAACAAAACTGTACATAATGTTTGACATAATCCTAATATAAAACACATTTAACTGGATAAGAAGTACCTTTGAGGCGTTTTGAACCGGCGGACCATACGCTGTTGACAGGCCAAATTGTGTCAGCGCCCCATATGACAACGACACTAGCACCAAAGACTTCTGCACGGTGAAATATGTCAGGGCCCAGCCAGAACTGTAATTTCAAAATATCTTATAAAGCATATTTTAAAACGGAAACTTTATAAAACACATTTGGCAGTTTTGGACAAGTGATTATTCAGCATTGCACCAGGCTGAAACTGTGTAAACTTTTATGTGTGGCAGGCAAAGGCATAATTATGTTACATTTACATTTCATTGCAAGGCTAAAACATAATAATTTTCAAGCATATGTTCTATTGCCATTGCTTATACAAAGGTAACTAACACTGAAATAAAGTTGTTTTTAATACTGTCAAGGCATTTTTGTCAGACTCTTTACAGTAATTTGATCTGCTACGTCTATGTGTAGGAGTTTGATATATATGTCAAGTTAAGGCCTATAAACTGAAGCACAAACGGGAAATGACCGTAAAAATGAAAATAGTTAGTAAGTATATTCATTGAATTTGCAAACTAGTAATAACTTGGCATCGAAAGAATGATAGTTTACTTCATATACTTACCAAAATATACAACATCCTATAGCGGTTGCCGCCCTGACACCTAACCGCCGGTCTAAGACACCGCCAAACACCATTCCAAATGGTGAGACAAGATTAGCTGCGTTCATTATCCATAGATTGTCCACATTCCGGAGCGTGTGTTCATCTGTACGGTTACGTAGATATGATATGACGTAAGGAGTGAGATTTCCTATATATAAATATGATGCTTTGTAAAGCATTTAAAATAGTACATTTGTATACTAACATTACATGTATTTACATGTAAAAGTGTTCTTATATCAATGTTCAGTGTTTACATATAAGAAGACGACTGATATAACAAATACAGTAAATATAATGCCTTCTTGAATACAAGCTAAGATTGTTTTGTTTATCTTTTGAATCTTGAAAGAATATGATCTAAAGAACTTATACGAACATCAGGGGAAAACTGTAAATAATTTTGGTATAACTTTTGGTCCAACACTTTTGTGTGTACTTTCAATAATGCTTAAGTCTTAGATCTTATCATTTCCAAAACCAAACTACCACAGCGTGCAATATATTTGACAATGTTGTATATATGTATGTATGAGTCTATGTATGTAAATGTTCTATTCTGTTCTGTTATAGCAAAGTTGCCAAATATCTAGATATTCGGCTGTTTTTTTTGTTTGTTTTTTTTTTGTCAAAGTTTGAACTTAATACTGATTATAAGTCAAATTTATGTGGTGTTTAATACCTCAAGATTTCACAAGATCACATATAATATTTAATAAATTTAACATACCAAACACATAAAAGCTTCCCAGACATAAATGCACTAAAACTCCCCCGAGTATCACAAATGCTGCTCGGATCATAACAACGTCAGCAAACCGTCCGCAATTACATTTAAATAACTGTAAATCCAGAAATAGTCTGTTAATTATATATGTTACAGCACAAGCACATCTACAATCAATGACAACATCGTAATCATTATTGTAGTTTCATATCTTGAATTTTTATCGCAATAAAATAAACAAGGCTTAATGTACATATGACAAAAGTCCGCGTTGATCAACAAATAATCAGATAATGTTTACATGATAATGGAAATTTGTGTACAAAAATGATATTAATTAGCATTTAATTGACATGTATATTGACCGTAATCAAAATATGATTAATATATATGTATATAACTGTTCAAAATTATGTTTTTTCATCCATGGATATTTTTTTTTCATTCTAAAATGCCTATTTGACCGTGTACATGGTGTAGGACATAACAGACTGATCTACCACATGTACAAGAAGTACAAAAAGGTTCACCCACATCTGTGCTTGCGGAGAGGGAGATCAAACTGTTGACCATGTCCTCCAAAAGATGTACGCGACACCATCAGGAGCGAACTGCGATGTGGCCTCAAGACACTACTCTCCAACAGAAGTTGTATGGGGACCTAGAAGACCGGAGCAAAACAACAACCTTCATCGCAGATACTGGCGTAATTGTGCAGAGCGAACGACAGAAGAAGAAATGCCTATTTAATAGAACAACTCAAGAAAATTCTGAAACGTGTAGTGCATGTCGCCATTCTTTTATTCAATGGTCGTCACTAATTTAAGCTGTAGTCAGCCGGGTTTCGCCAGTATAGGACCGGGTTATCCTTCGTCCGTTGATCATGCAGAATTGGTTCTATCGTGCATGGAATCAATGCAGACCCTGCGAGATTCTCTTGAAGCACTGATAACAAGGCTTTTTCCTCCTTGTTCTACTAAGCTGGAACCTAAAATCATATTTTGTGCCAGCACTAAGCTTGTCTTATTTTAACAAAACTACCATTAGATCTCTAGATCTATAATTTTTCATTGAAAAGAACACAAATTAGATATTTTTAAAGTGAAATCTAGGTGAAATCATTCGCGGTCATCTGATGATCAATCAAAAAATCATCAACATTTCTTATTCTGCGTTTTATAAAAACTTAAATGGTTTTAATTCGTCGAGCGTAAACTTAGATTTCAATATTTCAAGATTTTATTAAAAACCAAGGCATATAATGTGCATAAGGTTATGATAGATCTATATCAACAATATAATGAACAGTTATTCAAAAGTGATTAACAAAACATATATACATAAAATTATATAATTTAAGGAAATCAAATTGACTAACACATAGGTCTATCATTTGACTAATCTTTACTTAGCAAAAACCCAAGTATTTTAGCAGACTACTTTCGTTATTTGATCACGTGATATATTCGCGTCATAGGAGCAGCAAATATTATGCGCAATTTCTATTTGACATTATAGTTGGTAATATTTGTAAAACTTTAAAATGGCATTTTACTTCTAACATAATTTTGGTGAATGATTAAATAAATAAAGAAATTTTATTTATGTGCTGCAATATTTTAAAAGTTTCATTTTAATTTCGAAACTACAAAAATATTTGCATCCTTCATATCCTTGGGAAAACTCTCTTTCGGTTTTCATGGCGGATGTTATTGCAACGGGATTTTGTGTGTTCTAGCGCCGATAGGTGCTTGAATGCACATATTATCTGTGTCATATGGTGAGTGATGTAGTTATTGTTCTTTATGTCAACTTTATATTTTCATTGTATGTGCGATCATTCCAAAATATTGTGATATCTGAAAGAAAAATAGGTCAACTTTCATATTCAATTTCGACAACTCGAAAAAACACGAGATCAACATTAGCGCGTTTCATTTTATAGCTAAGTGTAGATGACGGTTTATTATTCGTTTTTTCATTATAACATTTCTGTAACTAACAGGGTATTGCATCGATAAACAAGTCTAGTTTTTAGATAGTTTCATAATGAAACTTGAATGGTGGCTTCGCGATGCGGGGTCACGTGGTTTTTAACGCTAAAACGAGGCAACATAATTTCCCATCAAAAGAAAAGTAGCCAAAAATTATAAAAATGGTGATTTTGATATTTCCTCTTTAATTCAATAGGCAGTAGCTTTTTAACAACTTTTAATATGATTCCTTTGGAAAAATAACAAAATTAAAAGTTACTTTCACATTTATGGCTTTCAAACTGAAAGTGAAAGTAGTGGCAGACTCGCTCTGGGGGCAGGGCATGAGTTTGCCCAAGAACAGGGTTAAGAGCCTTTCTGAAGTTCTAAAACGTTAGTAATGTAAAGCAGTCAATTTGCTTCCCAAAAAAATAACTTGTAAGACTTTTTTTAGGATTTTGCAAAATCACTATAGTGTTCTGCAATATATACATCAAAGGTGATATGATATCTAATTATAATTTGTTCCCTTCAAATTGGAGACTGCTGAATATCAGTGTTTCGTAGGGAAATATTACCTTTCAAAAAGGTTAAATACACATACACATATGTAAAAAAAAAATGAAAGAATTTAAATTTGACCCAAATCAATTGCTTATAATAATGTAAGATATCATTACAAAGTAAATTTAACGGCAGTCTCTTTTCCACATTCATTCGAGACCGTTGAAGACCTTCAATTGCAGGCTTTTGTAAAGTGGAACAACATGACAAATTTTTATTTTGTTATTAATTTATTGTTAGTCTTAGTAAATTTACCTTCAGTCCTTAAATATTATTTAAGATCATACAGCTGTCAAATTATAGGTAAAACACAAATTTGATTAATTGATTAACCAAATTCAAAATACTGTGAACAGGTAAACATTTGCTCTTTCTGGTTCTAAAAACATATTTAGGTGGACTTTTTCTTCAGTAAGAATTGCAACATTAACTTACTTTTTGTTTACATGTGATATATGTTTTAGCATAGGCTCGTCTGAAATTCTATATTCTTTCTGTGTATTCATACTAAATTATTGTGTTCAAGGGTCTTATCTTTAAAGGGTCTGATCCAAAGATTGACTGAAACATCCAAAATGGTTAGGTTGACTGTGATTATATGGCTGAATCAATAATTTCCTACTTTTTCCATGAAAAATTGAATATAAGTGGTTAATAATATAAAAAAGATTTTTGAATTTATGTTATTAAAATGTAAATATTAATTAATAATATATTTGGTGTCTGAAAGCCTTTATGCATAATAAAATGTCTTAAAGTTTAATTTATGTTATATAATGTAACTGTTAAATTTTAAATAAATCTAAAGGCAATGCCAATCTGCATGAAAAATTACCTTGTTTTATATGTTATAGGACACCGATATGGATGACGATTATCAGGCGGCGGATATAGAGCATGAGGGGATGAACGTGGGCATTGAACCAAGGATAACTAACCGTGCCCAGGGTGGGGTTCGCACTGACAAGACCAGGTTTATACGGCCTGTAGAGAGGCAGCGGATGAGACCATGGCTAATTGATCACCTGGATCAGAATGATATACCTGGTCTGTTACTAATTTAGTTTAAACATTATCATTTATTTAAAGCTGAAATAGTGAAACAAGTTGTTGCAACTACTTAAAAAATTTAAGTTAATGTCTTCAGAATAACTTGCTCTGATGTTGGTCCAGGAACATGGCCATGGCCCAACTAGGGCGTGAACACATAATCCTTTGGTTGGCCCAACTTGGGTGTGAACCCATAATCCCTCGGTAGATAGGTAGACACCTTAACCACTGTGCCACTGCAACCTTTGCTAATTTGTTAACTTTTTATAGTATTTATTTAAAAGTATTATATAGTGCAGTACTTATTTCCCCTTTTTGGAAATGGAACCGGGACATTCTTAATTTGGATTATTTTCTTTTAATTGTGAAACTCATAAAATTTGGGTATAAAAAGTGCCAATGCCTAATTGTTGTAATTTTAGTACCAGTAGTTATTTAACAGACAAGAGAATTAATACAAAAGTATAAAGTACAAGATGTAACATGATTCTTTGTCTATAATTATTTGTTTGTTTGTTTGATTGGATTTTACATCATGCCGACACAGTATAGGTCATATGGCGACATTCCAGCTTTACTATTGGAGGAAGACCTCTTTTATTGTGAACTGATTAACAAATTTGCACTTATAATATTCAGGGATTTTGATTTTTTTTTTTTTTTATTATTTTATAGCTGATATTCGGTCATATTCCCAATTGAAAATATTATATAATTTTCCCAATCCTCAGGAAAAAATTCCCAGTTGAAAATTACAGAATAAAAATATTGAATAACAAACAAATCTTTGAAAATAAGGATTTCTTCACTGTTATGGTGTTCAAATGTTTGAAGATGCCATCCAAGACAGTGATTCTTTGCATTCATTTATTAATCACTGCAAAATTTAAGTCATGAATATTTTCCCAATTAACAAAATAGTGCTTAAATTCCCAATTCCATGGGTATGGGTCATGTTTCCAGAATCCTGGAAAAAAAAACCTGAATATACTTATCAGTGTTTTATGAAATGAAGAAATGATAATTATTTATTATATCACTGTTTTATTAAAGTAGATTTTTGATTGAATATTCCCATGATATTTTAGGTCTAGTCTGGCAAGAGAGAACTGAAATGATATTCCGTATTTCCTGGAAACATGCTGCCAACCAATGTTTTAATATGCAGAAAGATACTAACCTGTTTGAAAGATGGGCCATACACACTGGTAAGTCAACATCACTGTTTATTCAAAAGAGATATCAAGTATTTCAGGGTAGAATAAATAATGTAGGTTGGGTCTAGAGGGGCTGTTCTGTGCACACAGTGACAAACATGGTAATAAAAAGTTATGCCATTTTCTTACTGCAAAGCACTGAGAAAATGGAGCATGCTGTCTTTAGGTCAGACCTTGTTACTTTTCAAATTTTTTTTACATAAATCATACATGCCATAACGTCCCGGGTGCCCGGGATTGTCCCGGAAATCGGATGTCTGTCCCGGAGATGTCCCGGGCATTGATTTGATCCCGGAAAAAAAATCAGGATATTTTGCAAAATTTTCATAAATTTTCTTAAATCAAATCTCGCACATTTCACCTCTCGATCGTAAAACATATTCTGACCTGGTTCACATAATACACAGGAACGTTGACACTTACAAGTTTACAATATACAGCCCCCCAATTATCGACTGTCGATTCCCCTCGGCAATAGCTTTCTTCATGCATCTGCAATTAACGTTCTCTGTTGAATTCGGCAGCGTTTAATGGTCGGGTTAATTATTGGTTTACGGCCCTTAACAATTATCGTTAATCCCCGATAATCATTAATTTTTAAGTCAATCGCTAACTTGCCGAAAGTCTAATTATTACAAACAATGTAAATATATCTATCAAATAAAAAATTAAAGGTGTTTTTATGACTGGAAGAATTGCATTACGTGACATGTAGTAATTATCACGACTTTAAGATATAACGGGTGAACAACATGGCTGCGCCCATTCACCGGGTTTATAGCCTTTTAGGGAATAAAAATGAAATAAAGAAATACTATAAAATGATAAATATGTCGACCTAAAAGACTACTTCTATAACTAGTAAGTTAACTGTTTATTATTAAAATTCAGGAGAAAGTCGTCCTAATTTAATAACGTTATACGATTGACACCCCCCCCCCCCCCCCCCCCCCCCCCCCCCCCCCCCCCCCCCCCCCCCCCCCTTTTCCACAACTGCCTACACATGTATCCATTATTGCCGCGGTGAAAAGTGTCCCGGAAAGCTGTCCAAAAATTATGGCATGTATGCATAAATCCTAGTATTAGATTGATTCTCATGTTATAGTTAACATTGGTTCACTAAAAAATCCTTCAATTAAAGTATTATTGTGTTTTTAATGAAGTACATGTATATTATACAACATGTACAAGGTTCTGCTCAAGTTTTTCAACATTTGTTACAATTTTAGGACGTCATCAAGATTCTGACCATAAGAGATGGAAGGCAAACTTCCGTTGTGCTTTAAACAGCTTGCCAGATGTCACCGAAATGAAAGAGCAAGGTGTGAAGAAGGGTAACAATGCATTTAAGGTTTACAGATTTTTGGATGAAAAAGAGGCTAAATTGAGTAAAGATGGAAAACCTCGGAAAAAGAAAGGTACACAATCTTTTTAGCTCACCAGAACTGAAACATTTGTTTCTGGTGAGCGATTCAGGGCCATCATGGCCCTCTTGTTTTAATCAATATTTTGTTACACTATGACTTTTTAGACGCTTGTTAGAAAAACGGGACATATTAATTCAGGATGTGTACTATACATTGTATATTGTTGCGAAAAAAAATGTTAAGAACTTCATATTTTATTAAATACTCTGTCTACTGTTTCCTGGAAATAAAAGACAATGGTGAATGGTAACATACAGAGCTCCAGATAATTTTTTTGGCCAAGGGGTTTTTACCCCTCAAAATTTAGAGTGAGGGGTAAAATGTAAAATCTGAAAAACTTAAGGGGTAAAATCTGTCAAAAAAGCATTTGCATTTTTTATAAGCAAATTAAACTTATTGTTTTTGTTGTTTGTTTATTTTCTTTTTTTAGAAAAACCTTTAAAAATAAAATACTGATTTAATGTGAAGCAATACAAAACGTGCCCTGTAAAGTCAGACTTCCAGAGTATACTGGAACTCAAGCTTAGGATACACAGCAAAATTATCAGGGCTTCCATTTTCAAAATTTGGAAGTCAAAGACTTCAAAATCTCTGATATTGGAAGTCACATTATATTGGTAAAGAAGGAAAAGTATTAGATTTTCGAAAGTCACATGCCAAAATGGAGGAGTAAATGACTCCAAAACTTCCACTAGTGGAAGCCCTGAAATTAATATATTTTCTAGGAGTCAATATTTTTCTTTCTTTATTTCTGTTGGCATGTAGCTTATCATGTGCGCCAGTTTGAACAATTATAGTTGAAATTAGAATTAATGAAAAATAAACAAGATTTTTTTATCTTTCCTTAAAAAAAAAGTATTGGTCTGAGAGAAAATTGTCTGTAACTGTAGACTGGGTACGAAAATATTGAGTACAAAACTGCAGGTGAAAAAGAAAATTTAATGTTATTTTGTTCCAACAACAAAAGTGAAAGAAATTAAAATATATTTTTGTTTATATTGAGACATAAGCATGTCAATAGATGCCTAAACAAACTAAATACTATGTTAACTCCTACGATAATTATCTGGCAAAAGTTTATATCGGTTGATCTACGGGAGTTACCTCCCTTCTGTACTTCCTGCTACTTTCGTTTTTAACATGCGTTGTTGACAACAGAACTTATAGTTTTCAATGCAATAAAATGGAAATATATTGTATTTTTTTGCTCAAAACATCCTCTATCTGAATAT
Source organism: Ruditapes philippinarum (assembly GCF_026571515.1). Lineage (NCBI taxonomy): Eukaryota > Metazoa > Mollusca > Bivalvia > Venerida > Veneridae > Ruditapes > Ruditapes philippinarum. The sequence goes on along the minus strand of NW_026856948.1, from coordinate 111,596 downwards.
CAAATGTTTACACTTCTATTCTTTTACGCTTAAATTTTGACATACAAGCGTATTTTCATTTTGTTGTGCGTAACTTTGACGCACGAATTTTGAAAGTGATGCGTATTTTAGATTTTCTATGCGTATTTTACGCTTATACGCACGCTATCTGGAGCTCTGACATACTTTCTCATTCTTTAATGTAACACATAAGTCGGCAATAGGTTGGAAATAAATTTTATATCAAGCTGTCAGAAATATACCAGGTACATAATCAAGGTCAATTTAGCATTCAATGAGCAAGAAAATGTTTTGACAAAAAGTACACAGTTTTGCTATTTCATAATTTTACTGTTATATGGATGTTATTCAAGTGGTATTTCACATTCTTCATTTACTTCACTGAGTTAATGTTTCATATGTTTCCTTTCTAGTTCACTGTCATTTTATGTACTTGCTTTTTATCTCATTTACTTGCTTTCTATTTCGCTGATATCTCACATGCTTGCCTTCTTTTTCACTGAAATCTTATGTATTTGCTTTCTATTTCATTGATGTCCCATTTACTTAAATTTTGTTTCACTGATATTGCACATGCTTGCCTTCTTTTTCACTGATATCCCACATGCTTGCTTTCTATTTCATTGATTTTCCATTTACTTAAATTCTGTTTCACTGATCTCGCACATGCTTGCCTTCTTTTTCACTGAATTCTTATGTATTTGCTTTCTATTTCATTGATTTCCCATTTACTTAATTTTTGTTTTACTGATATTGCACATGCTTGCCTTCTTTTTCACTGAATTCTTATGTATTTGCTTTCTATTTCATTAATTTCCCATTTACTTAAATTTTGTTTCACTGATATTGCACATGCTTGCCTTCTTTTTCACTGATATCCCACATGCTTGCTTTCTATTTCATTGATTTTCCATTTACTTAAATTCTATTTTCACTGATATCTCACGTACTTGCTTTTTATTTCACTGACAATTTATGAGCTTAATTTCTATTTCGCTGAACTCCAGTGGACTAGGTTTTTATTTGATCTGATACCTTGTGTACTTATTCCTTTGGTTTTTCACTGACATTTACTGGTGTTGTGTTTTCATTCCATGCATTACATTTCTCTTTCACAAGCAGTTAATACTAGTATATTTCCTTTGTTAATGTGTTTCTTTGCCATTTCAGAACCTTTAGAATACAAAGATGACAGTCAACTTGTGAAATTTAAGGTGAGTTTTAATTAAGTTATATAGGACAATAGGGCACTTACTTAACTCAGTCCAGCTAGCTTAGGGAACGTCGGTGGTTCTTCTCAGATGCCCGTTCATGCCTGAAATAATGAACAGAAGGGCAAACAAGCTCTTCCTCCACCAGTAAAGCTCGAACGTCGTCAAATGACCTATAATGTGTCGATGTAACATAAAACCCAATCAAACAAACTTTACTCAGTAGAGAAAATATTTGATTAGTAATCCAAAATTGGCTTTTTGATCCTTGGGTAAGCAGAAGTTGATCTTGGACATGGATTTTGAATTTTTAATGGTCTTTTATTATTTTCAAGGATTCAGAAATTATATGGGAATAATAGTCGTTCACTTGTGAAGAAATTGGTAGTGATTGGTTGATAGTAATCCAGGAAAACAGGTTAGGTGGCCTGACTGCTGAGATCAGCATAAATACCAGATAGACAGACAAACAGACAATTACATGTATATTGAAAAATAAACTTTGCTGTTTTTATAAATATGCCTTGATCCACTGATTAACAACTCCACCTTCATATACAATCATGAAAATTACAAGTTTACTACATATACTATGCTGTGAGATGAGGACTGTTTATTGTATCCATATTAAAATGTCAGCATTATGAGCAACATGGTTGAACACACTGACCTAGCAGTATATACTGATTGCAGTTAGTTACGAATCCCACCATGAACTTTTGAATTCTTTTGAGGAAGCTATCCAACAAGTTTATAGAAGGTCATTGCTTGTTCTTGAGTGCCTGTTCATGTCTGAAGTTATGCACAGTGAGTGCTGTAACCTCTGGTTTTAGGTAATCTAGTCAAGTTCAGTCGACATATGTCCTTTCTGGAGTGAATGTCACTTAAACCCCAAACAAAAATGCTCTATAATGGTTGATTGGAAATTCATTATGACTATTTGTATACAGAGACATTGTCATTAACAGTGTATGGTATATTATACACTATAATACTGCATGTTTGTAACATCGCTTTTCATTGGATGATCAAGATGTTTATATATATATAGTTTTATATACACAGCTGCTGTCATGTTAATTGTTCATAAAGATTCATGACAGGTTATATGGCCGTATATAAATGGTTGCAATATAACCCATGTAGCTATATACAAATAGCTGTTTATATAGGGCCATATAACCTGTCGGAAGTGTTTATAACTAATAGAATACACCTTGTTGTAATAATTTTATGTTCTGTCTTTTTGCAGGAAGGGTTTGTGATGTCATATGACTCTGGAGAAGGTATGAGAATACTAAATTTTTATTTCATTCAGTTACATGCAATTTTGGGAAAAGTGAACAAAGATAGTTATCATATAATGTAATTTAATATATGTAAACCACCAAGGAAATAAATGTTATTAGGTAACATTGTAAATCTTTATAATCTGAACTTTTTACCCAGAAAGGTTGATGATTAGGGTTTCCAGTGTATTTCAATGTAGGGTTCCAGTGTATTTCAATGTAGGGTTCCAGTTGTGATGAAGAAAAGGACATTTTTGACATTATTTGAATAATAGATGCAACCAACGTTATTTAAATAATAAATGCAACCAACAAAAACTTTGAAAAAATTTAGGTAGATACAAAAATTGTATTGACATCTTACGATAATTTACAAAATCTAGCTCTGCAGTGTCATGTTTTCAATTAAAAAAAAATAGCATTTTAACATTCAAACAGCACAATGTTATATTGCACAATGGTTGTTTTTTGAATGTAGGAACATCTTATGAAGGAAGTGGAGCGTCTGGTTCCAGTATTCCTAACTTACATCAGCTGGTTCCCTCAGGCGTTGATATGCTTCTTGAAGCAGACAGCAAGGATAATGTACAGCCCATTGTTGGCGGTATGGACAACTTACAGGAAATACTGGCTGCTGCTACTGCATCACTAGCTGGTATATATTTATATATAAAATATCTATTTTTTAGTTCAGGTGAAAATTTGAATGAACAGTCCGACCTTGGTTATTTGACAACCCTTTATTCGAATACCCGGCATTATCTGCAGTAGATCTGCGGTCCTGTTTTATCTCTATATAAATCTATATAAATACGAAAGAATTATTACAATAAGCAATTATAATTTTATTTTTCTTAATAATAGGTATATTCTTTGGAAGGCATTATGCTAGGTAAATTATGCCAAATTGCTTGAATAGTTGACTTGACAAAAGCTATATTTATTAGAATATGTTTCAACTTTCCATACAAATCAAATAAAAACTGGAGGTGTGCTGCCTGAACAGTACAATTTTGTTGTTCAAGGAGTCATTCTATGAGTTTACTATTGGCCAAATGCTGAATGGTTGTATGTATGTACTTTTAGTTTGGAATATTTAACACTGCTATGAGCTAAGTCTTCAGTTGGTTTAAACAAATTTATTTAAGCTTGATTGCAAAACAAGTTCTTGCAACTTATATTAATCACTTTCCGTCTGCTTCATGGAACCGACCAGTACAGGTGTCATACGAAGAAACATGGTTGTGACCGGAGTATGACTCGAACCCATGATCTCTGGGTTGAGAGGCAGACACCTTAACCACAAGGCCACAGCACCCTTTGTCTTCAGTTCATATAATAGGCTTACATTTTTATTTAAACTTAAGTGATTGATCAGTGCTGTGGTTGCTTTCTCTAAAGATTTTGTTTGAAAAATTAAACTGCTGTCTTATTTAAAGAAGATATATTCTATATTGAAATAATCAAAAGTTTCATTAAATGTCACAAGGTAATTTTGAGATATATAACCTGTATATAATATACTAAGAAGTGCCATTTTACGTTGTTTGTTAAAGCTGGTGGGGATGCTGTTGCCTTGGAGAAGATCTCTATTGAGCAGCTTAGTCGTCTTGGTGAGGTGTCAAAGATGAAGCTCGATATTAGGCAGAGTGATCGAAAACGAAGAAAGAAGGAAGTTTCTGGAATTCTCAGTGAGTAGTCTGAACATGCTTTGTGTGCTTTTTGTTAAGTCTTAATAATAACTCTGAATTATTACAGACAGGGGCAGGTGTCTAACGTAAAAACCACTGACTGTACATAAACTAGCTGCATAACTTTCTTACATGATGAAATTTAATCTCTTGGCAGGATTTAAACCCTTGGCAACCACTTAGTCAGCAACATTATCCATTATCCACTAAGCTACAAAGGCTACTTGGGTATTTCTTTGGTTGCAGACCAGTAAGGTCAATTGTTATATGATTGCAGTTATTTTATTTGGCATGTAACAAAATATACCTGTCCATAGCATAAACATTCTCCTGTTCAAAATGTGTATGGCTTTTATACTGTAAACACAGGTACTGTCACTGAATAGGTTGATCTCTTTTAAAAACAGAGCAGCTCTAACTAGAATATTATATATCATGTCCAAAACTTGTTTCCAGAAGTGATTTGAAATAAGATAAACTTTAAGGCTATTTCAGTACATTGTAAACTTTTAAATGCATGTTATTCAAAGTGACGAAAGGATGTTTTTTAACAAAACTGTATTCTTTTAACAGATGTGTTTCTGTGTAATTGGTGCGAGAAAGTGTTTCCTACAAAGGTGGACTTGTTCCAGCATTTTCTCATCATACACCAGGACAAGTTGTTGTCAGGGGAAGAATATGGTGCTCGGAAACACACCCAGCCAACAGAAAAACTACAGCAAGAAATTGAGGACCTTGAGAAAAAAGTCCTGGGCTTTACACAGGATAGTTATCAGGTATTAAGAGTATAGAAAGCCTTATATGTATTCAGCTGAACAGAACAAAATTGGGTGTCCAAAATTTCACAGATTGTCATTTGTGCTTAAATTATTAAATTTAATTAATAAGTTAAAGTTGGAAGGAAGCTAAAGTGACAAAGCTGGAATTTGAAACGTTATATTTTGCATTTGTTTATTGTCATCATTGGCCTTATAAGGCTTATTACTTTAAATTCATATTGATTTTAAAATATGTGAAAACTTCAGGAATTGAAAACACAGATGATACTGGTTTACTATGAAATATTATATCAACTAAGTACAGTTAAAAATTTTAAGAAATAGTTTTAAAAGCGCATTTATTTTAGCTCAAAAGGGAATAAAACTTATATACTTCTTTCAGCATTAAATGTTTAATTTTGTGACATTTGTAATGTTTATATATAAAGATAACCCTTCTCTTAAGTGGAAACTCCCTTTTTACTAGGATTGATTTATGTATGAAAAAATTGAGCCGCATGTAAAATTAATGTGATCCAGGATTATTGATTGAAGCAAATATTTTTATATATAACAAGTTCACACAGGTCCTGAAAAGTGCTTAAAAACATGCCAAGTTTAAAGTTTAATTCCATTGAACAGTTTTAATTCTGCCTATATGTCTATATGAAAACTCCAGAAAAAATGCCCTTAAAAACGGCTTGATTTGAAAATACATCCTTGAAAATCTCTATTTTTTGTAGAAATAACAGTCATTATCAATGAAATAAGAAATAAAAATCATTTATGTTAAAAATGAAAAGTAGAACTTTGCCGAAAATATGTTAGGAATGTAAATGAGTACAAAATAAACAGAAAATGTGTTCTACGTCCTCGATATTGGTATACATATGTAAAACTTCATCACCTTTACATTACTGGTTTTCATGAGTATAAACAAAAGTAAACCTTGAAAACTTTGGTTTAAAAATGTATTTAGAATGTAAAAATGTAAATTCCAAATAAAGTTGCTTCAGATTATTGATTTGTAATAAAAAAAATTGATGTTTGAAATGCCCCTTGCTGAGTGCTGGCGAGTATGGCGAAGATAAGTGAAATTGACGGTATGGGAGAAAGTGACAGTGCATAGAGAAGTAAAGAAACAGCCACCAGGAAAACGCAGGATAATCACTTTGATATGTTGTCTAAAGTGTACAATTTGCTTTTAGACAGAAATCTTAAAATTTTTGTTGGACACTGATTGTAAGCACAAAATTTATTGCGGGACTTCTTGAAAATACAAAATTGGCAAAAAAAGTCTTTGAAAAGATCTTAAATTTAGTTGACAGATTTTTGTTTGAACCCTGTTAAGCATAAAATCACAGTTTATTTTCAAATTTTCTTTGTTTTTCTGTTACAGAATGAGTCGGAGGAGGTAATAGAAGATGGCCAAGTGGTTGATTTATCCTCAAATAATTCAATGACAAGTTCAGAAGTTTATATAGAGGATCAAGTCTTGGACCTCTCTGTGGCTGGTGCTCTTGCCAAACACCCTCAATCCCAGATACCAGAAGTTGCCCTTGACTTGTCAATGAGTACATCTAAACAGAAGACAGGCCAGAAAAGTACTGTTTCGAAAATGGTACAAAAACGTAGGCGATCAAATGCCACAGATGGAGATTACTCAAACAAATTTGGAAATTATGGCCTGGCAGGTGAACCACGTACAAAACGCCAGTTGTCATTGTTACTTAAACGTAAGGAAGAGGAAGAAGAAAAGGCAAGAAAACATGCCGAAGCACAGCATTCAATGGAAGATCTTGTTCATGCTGAAATACTTATTTCCCTTAAAAGTGGATCAAAAGATGAAAATGAGACTGAAAGTATGGAACTTGAAAATGGTGATGAAAAGGATGGGAAAGAGGATAAGAAATCTCTAACTTCAGAAATAGAACAGACTGAAGGTGGGTTAAAGGAGATGGGTGAACAAGATGGTATAAAAACTGAAGCAGTGGAGGAAGAAGAGAAACTTGATGATGAGACAGAAGAAGTTGAGGAGGAAGTTATTTCTATGGAAAATGTGTTTTACATGGAGCTTAATGATGGAAGCAAAGTAGCTATTTCAAAGCAAGTAGAGATACCACTTTCAGACCCAGAAAAAAGTGATGAAGATGAAGCCAAAAACAAGAATGGTGTCACTGTATTACATGAAAGCGTAGATAAATCAGAAGATCACATTGTTAAACAGAGTGAGCAGGATAATAGTTCAGGAAAGCCATACAAATGTGCTTTATGTCCCCAGAGATTTGAGGATCCAAAAGAATTGTTAACTCATGTTTCAGTTCACAAAACCGAATATAAGTGTTCAGTCTGTATGAATGTAATGACAGATAAAGATGTTTACCTCAGCCATATTGAGTCTCATCTCCCTGCTGGAAAACATGGTCACATATGTGATGTTTGTAATGTTCATTTTTCAACTGTTGAAGAACTGCAGAAACACAATAAAAGTCATGAGTCTGGCACTAAGTTATACAAGTGTGGAAACTGTGGGAAAAACTACCAAACAGTGAAAGAATGTGTTAATTGTGAAATATGTCTTCAAGCAAAGGGTAAAGTGAAAGAAGTTGCAAGTAAAGGTTCTAAGTTAGAACTAAAAGTTGTCCTTAATGATATAAGTAAAACTAAACCGGTAGTAACAAAAGTTGGTAAATCTGTAAATGAAAAAGGTGCTGCAGAGGCAGGTGATGTGGCTAAAAGCATTTCTGATATTGAAAGACAGGATGATTTAAAAGAAAAAATTCATAACACCGGTCAAAAAAACTTGAAAGGTGAACCAGTGATAACCCCGGTCGCTGGTTCAGAAAACCTTACGGGCATTATCAGCACAGTTATTGCAGATAAAAATAATGTTTACTTAGACAAGCAAGACACTTCATCGAGAAAATGTTTATCACAAGAATCATTTGAACTACCCATGGACTGTTTAGAAGACAACTGTGAAGAAGTAAGACCAAAAGATGTCAAAAATGATGTTGTTGATGGTGAAAACAGTGAAAAAATGTTAGAAAATATGAAAACAGAGGTTCAGGTATTCCCTAAAGAAAATAAAATTGTTGAAGAGATAGACAAAAATGTTTTAAAACCAGTGTCATTGGCAGAAAAAGTAACAAAGACAAGTAGCGATGTTATTAATTTTACTGAAATTAAAGAAGTGAAGAAAGAAAAGCTTAAAGTTGCTGAAAATGATTTTGTTGAAACATCCACAACTGAAGAGAAATTAGCCAAGGGAATGCTTCAGAAGGAACAGAAATGTAGTCAATGCCAAGAAACATTCAAATGTGAAGAAGACATGATTAAACATATGCAATCTCATAAAGAAACCATTGAGGATAAAATTGGGAAGAATATCTTCCATTGCGGAATATGTGACTTAAAACTTAATATAAATGATGTAGAATCTCATCTACAAACTCACAAAGCCTCTAAGCCTGGTAAACCATGCTGTGAAGAAATTGATGATGATAAATGTACGTGTGTCATTTGCAAAGAAACTCTTCCAGCGAATAGACTGGACACTCATTTGAAGTCGCATTCTGTTTATGACCTTTCAAAATCACAAAATGTAATGCTTACTCAAAGATTAGTATCAACCAGAGTTGGCATGGGTAAAGGTAAAATGCCATTTATTTGTAATTTATGCAGTTATAAGTTTGCAACTTTTGCAGATCTAAAGCTGCATGTGAAAACACACCTTGGTCCAAGAATTTGTGTTGAAGACTCAAAGACAGAGATTAAAAATGAAAAAACAGATTCAATCAAGAAAGAAGTTGTTAATAAAAAAGCAAGAGGAAAGAAAAGAAAAGACACGGATGAGAAGAGAATCACAGGGAAGCGACCAAAAGGAAGGAGATATAAACTAAGTTCTAAGGTCTTGAAAGTGAAAGGCAAACAAGATGTAAAGGTGAAGAATGAAGATCAAAAAGATATTAAAGTAAAAGCATCTCCTACAATAACTGCTGCCTTAAAAAGTGGACCAAAATATAGCCTAAGCACTTTAACAGAAGGTCAGGATGCAAAACATATCAAGCATTCATCTCAGGCCAGACAGAAAGGTGATTCATCAATAGCACAGATAGTTCAACTTGAAAAAGGGTCTGTTGTAGTACTAAATAATGGTGAAATGGTTGTGAGAGAAGAGGATAAGGACAAACAGAAAGATTTGAAAAGAAAAAATAAAGTACAGCTAGAAACTGTCTCCACGAAAAAACACAAATCCACAAATGAAAATCTCTCAGAACTAAATGATTCTTATGGAAAAAAACTGGTCAATAAACCTGATGATGATGGTAAGAAGGAAAGTTCTGTTGAAAGTTTTGGAGTTAATAATCAAAGTAAAAACATTCAGCAACAACAGTTTGTCAAAACAGAGCCTACAGGATCAGTGAATGTAATTTCACCAGCCTCATCAGCGGAATTAATTGATAAAAGCAAGGCTGGAATGAATGCAAAGGCTGCTACCTTGTACAGACTCCAGCAGAAGATATTGCTTGTTAAGGAAGGAGGTGTCAAAGTAGCAACACCAGTGTTAAGTCCTTTAACAGTTACAGTTGTATCCAGTCACTCGGACTTGGTTACTCAAAGTAGACCATTGACCAGACAAGCGATCAGTGGAGTCACAAAACCAACAGTCTTGGCAATAAATAAATCATCAATGATACCATGTGCTTCAGCAGGCAAGACACAAACAATAAAAGGATTAGTAAAAAATCAAAGTATACCAACTCCGTCTGTTCATGTTGGAAATGAATCTCATAAACAAGAACCAAATGTTCAATCAGCTCTTTCACAGACTCCATTATCATTGAGCACAAAGTCATTGAACAATACAGTGGTATCCACTGCTTCTCCACAGGCCTATATTCTGAGTTTATCATCTGCAATACCTGTCAGCACTGTTTCCCCAATTCCTGTTGCCTTTCCACAAACAACTGGCATCAACCTTCCAGTATCAGCTTTGGCCAGCCGAGTTTTGAAAATGCACACTACTGGAGCTAGTACTGCTGCAGTTTCGTCCTCTGTCAGTTTGTCATCTACTTCTCTACCAGTTTCGTTAGTTGGATCTTTGCAGAACCAGTCTCTTATTCTAACTAGAGTTACCCCAGGTGTTCCTGTAATGGCATGCAATTCCAAACAAACAATGACAGGTGTCACTTCAATCAATACAGCGCCATCAAACATTTTAACAAGTATGACTTTACAACAGCAGCAGCAACAACAACTCAATATGCTGAAGACAGTGATTGGCAGAGTAAATCAACCATCTATAGTTAACAAACCAGCAATTTCACCAGTTTTGATTACACAGGGAGGTTTGCAGCAGTCAGCACCTAGTTCAGCAAAGTTTCCCTTTTCAAATATAATATATGCTCCACAAACTAGCAGTGAAATCCAGACAGTAGACACGGCAAAAGCAGTCAGTACTACAAAGCCCCAATCATACCAATTGATGTGGTTACCAGTTGGTCAGCAAGCTCCCCCAGTTCAAATGAAGCCTTCAGCCAGTGTAACAGAAGCTGCACCTAAGCGTCAATTTGAGCAAAGTCTCTGTTTGGAAAACACTGTTTTGGGAGCTAAGTTGAGAGCCAAGAGTTCCCCAGCATTTAACCAGACCAGAGCCAGTCACTGTAGTACAACCCAACAATCGGGAAAGGTTTTTTCCCCACCATCTGTAACACCAACCTCCTGTTCGGCAACTTTTTCTTCAAAGGAGAAAAGTCCATTGGCTTTACAGGTTTCATCTAACTCGACATTACAAAGTCCAGATGATGTAAAAGTTTTGTCAAACAAATCGGCAATTCAGATTTTAGCTGGCATGTCAGAAAGTGGGCTGTGCTTAGCATGTGCTATTTGTAAGCAGTCACTGAGTAACATAGAACAGATTTCCACCCATATTTGTAAACTCTCTTTTGAAAATACATCTCTAAAAAAAGTAATGCCACCTTCTAAAGAAAAGAAGTTAGAGACTGTTACAGAATCAACAGAAGCTGGTACTACTTTAGAATCAAAGGCTGTAAACAGTATCTCAGTTTTGAAAGAAGGAAAAGTGACCACACCTTTGTCACAATTACCAGTTAAACTATCTACCTTGCCATCCACAACTGTAAGTGAGACACCTGTTTCCACAACAACAACAACAACTAACTTGCCTACTCAAAAGTCTGCAGTTACAACATTTGTTGAAAATGTACCAAAACCATGTATAGATGCTGCAAATGAATCTTTCATAAAGTCTAAATCACTGGCTAGTTCAACTGAAGCTGTTGACTTGGTCAAAGCTGTTGCAAAAGATTCTGAACTGGAAAGTGAAATTGAAGTAAACATGCCAAGTGAAGATGATTTGAATGTTTGTGGCAAGGATGAAGATGAAATCGATGCAGAGGGGAACCTTCCTGAGGTTGATATACAAAAGGGATCTTATTTTAGTCAGACTTTGACAGGGAAAACAACACCTAAAGTAGAACAAGTAATTACACTGTACCCATGTGTGATTTGTAAGAAGACATTCACATTGGAGAATTTCCGTAAGCATGCTAAAAAACATATAATGGATTCAAGCATGGCGGAAGTAACCTACCAGGATGATAACCTACCTTTAATGGCGGGAGAGGAAAACTGCCCTCCTGGAGAATTGGCTATGAGAAGAATCAGCAAACCCACTGAGAGTTCAAGGAAAAGTGATATCTACATGTGTTGCTTCTGTTTCATAACCTATGATCATGAAACTACTCTCTCTCAACATTATACAACAGCTCATCCCACAATGACTGACTACTTATGCCCAGCAGATAATTGTGCACAAATATTCTTTGATGTGCAAGGTTGTGATAAGCATTATGCATTGAAACACCAGCATGAGTGCCGATTTTGTCTTCAAAGATATCGCACATATGTAGAATTTCAGGCACATATTGTACAGCATTACAAGAACAGAACATTGACATATTTTTCATGTTTGAAATGCAGAACACGATTTGCAAATAAAACTGCTTTCTATAGACATTGCAGATCAGCTCTGTCAAGTGGATGTCCGATATCCTATTTGGAAAAGCGCATTAATTGCCAACAGTGCCAATGCTGTTCAATAAATTTCACAAGTAACGAATGTCTTAAGTTACATTTCAAACGCAAATTCTATCAAGGAGTCACATTTAGATGCTGCGTCTGCAGAGAGGCTATTTGTACTATAGAAGATATTGTGAATCATATGTCGAACCATTTTCCAATCTCTGATGATAAACAGGTGTGTTTCTGTCACATCTGCTGTGTTATTTTCCCATATAAGTCTGTTCATTCGCATCATTTGTCTTCATCAGATCATATTCGTGCTGAAACATTGCACCAGCGCCTGCTTGACAAATACAATCATGTAGTGAAAAATGATGACAATGTGAAATTGCCAGACAGCATTGAAAAGGAGACGGACAATGTTCTCCAAAATGAGAGAATATCTGAAGATGGCAAAGTTGAATCTGAAACTATATTGACAGATAACTGTGGAAATCACAAAGGTGGTAAAGTTTCTGAATCATCTGTGTTTTCATGTAAATTGTGTGATGTTTGTTTTAAAACATCATTTGACTTAAAGCAGCATGAAGTTATTAGCCATGCCAGTACAAGACCAGTAATAAAAAGATTTATATATAACTCTGGAGGGACATATATACAAAACTACCGTAAGCGTAGTGCGAGAAAGAGTATAGTTTGTGAATTTTGTGGGAAAAGATTTTTTCATATTAATGATCTGCGTTCACATATAAACATTTCTCATAATGATGAGCTGTTGTTAGCGTGTAAAAACCCTGATTGCATAATGAAATTTAACAGTATTTACGAGTATGATGTCCATGTATGCAAAAGCCTATCAAAAGGAAAGGATATTGCAGATGTATCGTGCTCGATGGTAGATGCAGGCCAACCTTCCGTGAAGAGTATGAAGGAGTACATGCTTCAGTATTACGTAGAAGATTGTAAAGAATTACTAGATACAGTGGCCACCACTGTTGAGAGTGTTCAGGAACACCTTGGTGACCATTTCTCGTGCCAGTATTGTGACAAGCGTTTCCATAGTTGCGAACAATTAAAGTTTCACCTCATAAATCAACACACGGAAATATTGGCACAGTGCGTTGATTGTATGGAATATTTTTTTCATCAGAGCACTTTATTGGAACACAGACGGGAATGTGCTGTTAAGGGGTTTTCGGACGAAGATTTCCACACGAAAAAGAAATTACTAGGTTGCCATGTCTGCTTTAACTCATTTTTGTATATCTTGGGACTTTCAAAGTACTTGCGGGATTTAAAATTCTTGTCAGAGAAGTATAAATCAAGTGGATCTAAGTGCTTTTCAAGAAAAGGTGTGTTTGATTTGAAACATGAAGGGGAATGTGGCATAGAAGAGAATAGCACAGTTCCTTTTAACAATTCAAGGAAATTTGTTTGCATCAGTTGCAAAAATGAATACTGCAATGCTGAAGACTTCTTCATATGTATGCAGTCACGACTGACCACGGAAAGGAATAGGGAGATAGAAGAAGAAGCTAACAAGGCAGGGTCAAATAACGAATCTCTTAGGTACACGGTGGTTGAAGGTGATGACGGAAGCGTGTCATTGTTCGGAAAGTCTCAGATCGATTTGAAGAATGTGTTTTCCTGCAACGAGTGTGAAAGCATTGTGTGTTACCAAGATGGTGGAATTTGCTCGGCAAGTCTGAATCACCCGTGTACTGGAAATAACACATTGATCAATGAAAAAAGTATTTGCTGACCTGATTTCGTTATGTGCGTGAAATGCAGTATCTTGATAATAGGTAGACTTTATGAATAAGCAAGTGCAAAAGACTATGGCTTCAGTGTATATATGTGTTTATTGAAGTTACCTCAGTTGAAGTATGGTGCATCAAGTCAAAGATGTGTGTCAATGAAAAATACTCTTTAGCAGTAGTTGAGCAGACTATATATAATTGACTTACTCTGAAATTCAGAATATTTCGGGTTTTCCAAGCTAATCCCAGGGTACGTGTGTGTATACAAACTCAAAATTACAGTTATATGTTACTTACAAAAAATAAGTACAACATATGGATTTACCTATTATGACGGTAAAAGTTTGTTTGTATCATGGGTTTAGTTTTGAAAAGTCCAGATATGCCAAGTTGCAGACAACATCTATTTAGACTGATTTCGAGAGAAATGATTCTTTATGCTGTTCATAAGGTGTAAATTTAAAGTACAATTCTTCATGATTTGTTAACGATAAGTACATACCAATAATGAAGACCATACCTAACTAAATAATGAAAATAGTGCTGAATTTTCTGGAATTGCATGATGGGTCAAATTACTACAGGTTTAGCTTATATGCTTTATGACAACTGGTCTATTGCTATAGACCAAACTATATGCTTGTATAAATGATTTGTTTTATTGATCCTAAATTTTGTTAAGTTAAAACTCTTGACCAGAAGCAAATTTTTATTACATTAAGAAAAAGGACTTCGATGAAATTATAAACAAAATTTTGCATTTTTAGCTCACCTGTCACAAAGTGACAGGGTGAGCTTTTGTGATCACTTTTCGTCTGTCGTCTTTCCGTCGTCCGTAAACTTTTACTTTAAATGACATCTCCTCATAAACCACGAAGCCAATTTCATCCAAACTTCACAGGAATGTTCCTTTGGTGGTCACCTTTGAAAATTGTTCAAAGAATTTAATTCCATGCAGAACTCTGGTTGCCATGGCAACCAAAAGAAAAAACTTTAAATATCTTCTTCTAAGAAACCAAAAGAGCTAGAGCTTAGATATTTGGCATGAAACATCTTCTAGTGAGTGTCTACCAAGTTTGTTCAAATAAAAGCCCTCGGGTCAAAATTGGCCCGCCCCAGGGGGTCATTGATTTTCCCTATATGCATATAGTAAAAACTTAAAAAATCTTCTTTTAAAGAACCCAAAGAGCTAGAGCTTAAATATTTAGCATGAAACATCTTCTAATGGGTGTCTACCAAGTTTGTTCAAATAAAAGCCCTGGGGTCAAAATTGGCCCGGCCCTAGGGGGCCATTGATTTTCCCTATATGCATATAGTAAAAACTTTAAAATCTTCTTTTAAAGAACCAAAAGAGCTAGAGCTAAGATATTTAGCATGAAACATGTTCTAATGGATGTCTACCAAGTTTGTTCAAATATGAGCCCTGGGGTCAAAATTGGCCCCGCCCCGGGGTCATTGATTTTCCTTATATGTGTATAGCAAAAACTTAAAAAATCTTTTTTGAAAAAAACCAAACTCAAATAGCTAGAGTTAAGATATTAAGCACAAAGCATCTTCTAGTGAGTGTCTGCAAAGTTTGTTCAAATAAAAGCCCTGAGGTCAAAATTGGCCCAATCCCCGGGGACATTGATTTTCCTTATATGTGTATAGCAAAAACTTAAAAATCTTCTTTGAAAAAACCTGAATAGCTAGAGTTTAGATATTAAGCATGAAACATTTTCTAGTAAGTGTCTACAAAGATTGTTCAAATAAAAGCCCTGGGGTCAAAACTGGCCCTGCCCCAGGTGTGTCATTGTTTTTATCTATATGTGTAAAGAAAAAACTTGAAAAAATCTTCTTTTAAAAAACCCAACGAGCTAGACCTTAGATGTTTAGCATGAAACATCTTCTAATGGGTGTCTACCAAGTTTGTTCAAATAAAAGCCCTGGGGTTTAAACTGGCCCCAGTCCAGGGGCCTATATACAGATGAGCGCATTCAGGGCCATCATGGCCCTCTTGTTTTTCTTTCTCGAGTAAAGAGGATTCTATATCTAATATACATGTATTTTAGAGTAAAAACAGTGTGTTTGAGATGGACATTTAAAGTTGTAATGCTGTAATATGGACATTTATACCACAGTGAGTTCAATAAGTAAAATAATGTCTCAACTCTCAAGGGAAGTAAGGGTTTAACCACAGCATGTTTTTAATGTATTATAATTATAAACTTAGGGTAATCATTTGTGATACTTATGTCATGATATCATCATAATAAAGACAATGAGTTGCATCATTAATGACATCACCTGATGATTCTTTTTTATGTTTTATTATTTTTTTTTGGTATTTTTATATTTTGTTGTCGAAAAAATATAGTTTGTATGTATGTGTTGCCATAATTATGAGGTAGATGTAAAATGAATGTAATGACACTTCTGTAAGAAATGTTAGTAAGATACGTAAAGGTAATGTCTGATAACAATTTTCTAGGCTTTTTATTAAAGCAGCATGCCCACTTCAGATTTTTGTTTATTTCTGCGAAAGCATTAAATGATAGGTTTAATAAATAATGTTGCCAAGTTATTTAACCTACACTACCTTACTTGCTGTCCATAGAATTAGCGTGTCAAAATATGCAAAAAACATTTTTCATTTGGGTAAAATTAAAAAGATTCTTTCATTGGGGTAGAATTTTAACTATAGAAACAGTAAGTCTGTCAAATTTTAAACATTTCTAGTTTCACCTGAATTATGAAAAAAAAGAAAATTTATTCACGTCAAAATATGCAAAAAATTGTCATGCTCCATTTGTTAAATAAGGTAGACTTTTAGTGATAAAGTTAATAAATTCTGCCATACTCATAATTCTGTGAAATATCTAGTTTGGGAATATAAATTATTTATAAAATTATATTTCTCAAGTTTGCTTATTGAAAATTTCTTTCAACTGTCAGGAAACAATTGGCCCTTTAGGTAAAGTCTATATAGTATGTGAAATTCTTGCATATTCTATAATAATATATTTGCAAATATTTAATTTTATTGATGTGTATTTTGTCTCAAATGGTCTATAGAAAGTTGTCTTTGCCAAGTCAACTGATTAATAACTTAATTTCTTCTCTTTTTTCGCACCATTAGATTTTAAAATTTTAGGTAGTTTCCTTATCAAAATACTTGTACTAAGAAAACTCTAGTCAAAAGAAAATGTATTACTGCATTAGAATGCATTGTAGAAAGAAATGTTAGTTATTTCACAGGAACTAAAAAAAATCAGTTAAGTCATGTTTCCTGTAAAAACAATACCCCATTCCGATATATAATGTGTTCACATATATTGGGATAGGATATTTTTATAGTAAATCAAACTTCACTGCAATTATTGATAAAGTTTCTGTGCTTATTTAAAGAAATACCGTAAAATTCCTATTTAAACGCCCCTTCCCTAATAAAGGCCCAACACCTAAGTTTTTTTTAATCTACTCATCAGTGATGAACTCAAAGAGTAAATCAATAATTTTTATAGGAACCAAAAAAATGTATCCTATAAACTTTAAAACTTTAATGTTATTATGAAAACTTGTTTAACACCAAGCATATAATTTACAATGATTTTTTGATTTAGGAAAAACTGTGTTTTAAAATAATGCAGCCCCTTTCAAAAATGTTTAACCCCTGGGGCATTTAATAGGAATTTTACGGTAATTATGGCATGTTAAGGTTACCAGTCCATCTTTAAGCAAAGATATTTTTATACCGTATTTAACATAGGATAATCATCTTACAAGGAAAGAAATTGTACAGTTGCTGTATGGAGTTTGACTCTTATTACAGATTTATGAATTATACATACCGGGTACTTGTAGAATATAATTATATTGTAACAATGTATGTAAATAGATTTTTATAATCGTCTGTATATATTGCATAGAATAAACTAGAAAAATGAAGGTTTTCCTATTTTTTCTTGCAGAGTAAGATATGTTCCATAGTCTGTTGAAGGAAAGCTGCATAATGTCATCTTATTAGAGGCCCATTATGCCTCAGAAATACTTCATTTTTATTTCGCAAAAGCTAGCTTTTTATTTTTGGTGTACATTATTGTATTCAAAAAGTTACTCATTGGCCAATTACCAGAACCATCTTTTTTATCGCAATAAGTACAGTTAAAGCGAGCTAATATTTTGTATTGAAGCCAAAATACTAAATATTTTGTATTGAAGCCAAAATACTACTTTACCTATATTTTCCTTTTACTATGACAAATTATTAAACACTTGTATCATAGTTTGGAGACCTTTCTGTTGAAAATGTGTCAGGGTTAAATCGTATACATAAACATGCACAGTGCGTTAACTGGAGTGCGGGTATTAGTTACCCGCACTCCAGAGCATGCCCATTGATTGGCTCATTTTTGCTGGGGTTTACATATTGTGACGGCAGAGAAAGGTAAAGCGACAGAAATATCATATTCAGATGTTCGTTCATTGGTTCATTTTTGCCGGGGTTTCATATTGTGACAACAGGGAACGTGTGTTTATGTTTGACTATGATACAAAAGAGAAAGAACACCAAAACACTCGGTAATCTGATTATAACTCGGGGGGCTACGCCCCCTCGTACAAATCAGATAACCTCGTGTTTCGGTGCTCTTTCTATTACTTGTATCATAGTTTGGGGACCTTTCTGTTGAAAAAGTGTCCGAGTTAAATCGTATATATATACATGCACAGTGCGGTAACTGGAGTGCGGGTATCATTTACCCGCACTCCAGATAATGCCCGTTGATTGGTTCATTTTTGCTGGGGTTTACTTATTGTGACGGCAGAGAAAGGGAAAGGGGCAGAAATATCATTATTCAAATGCTCGTTAATTGGTTCATTTTTTCTGGGGTTTCATATTATGACAACAGGGAACGTGCTGTCATGTTTGACTATGATACAAAAGAGAAAGAACACCAAAACACTCGGCAATCTGATTTATACTCGGGGGCTACGCCCCCTCGTACAAATCAGATAGCCTCGTGTTTCGGTGCTCTTTCTATTACTTACCGCTACTTTTTTTAAGTAATGAGCATCTATCTTCTCTAAAACCATTATTTAAACATTATAAAATAATTATTCATGTCTGCACTTGCTAAAGAAGTAAAAAATTATTTGTTTCTGAGGCATATTGTGCCTTTAAGTACAGCTTTAAGGTAGTATCCAAATCTGGAAACAGTGCTCCTCAGAACAAAATTACATGGAAATTGCAGACTCGGTTTGAGTCTGTACACGAGGGATAATGAGGGCTTACTAGCTATATGTAATCTGTGGAATTGTTCCTTCAGGACATCAACACTCCCTTTTATCTTCATAACTGAGCTGCGTCATGACAAAACCAACATAATGGGTTTGCGATCAGCATGGATCCAGACCAGCCTGCGCATCCGCGCAGTCTGATCAGGATCCATGCTGTTTGCTATCAGTTTCTCTACTTGTAATATGGTTTGTAAGCGAACAGCATGGATCCTGATCAGACTGCACGGATGCGCAGGCTGGACTGGATTCATGCTGGTCGCAAACGCATTATGTTGGTTTTGTCGTGACCCGGCTCATATATGTACAACTGCTGATATTAGTTGCATTCTCAGTTGGTATCCAGAAAATTTAAGAAAAGTTTCCCTAATCCCTGCTGGAATCAAATGTGACTGGACTTTGCCACCAGTATAGAGCCAGGTCAGCCGTATACTATTGGTTTTGCTAACCTTTAAGTTTTCATCTCAATGTCCAACAAATTGATAATGGACAGATAGAAAAATGTTTGCAGCAGGTCTTAGTCTTCATCTTGATGTCCCACAAATTGAAAATTGGACAGTTGTAAAAATGTTTGCAGGACAAGCCCATTTAAGAAATTTAGCAGGTTAAGGCTTTAGACAATTTCTTTTAGTGACAAGTAAGATCTCAATATAAAATGAATGTTCACAGTATGACGAAATAGTACTTGATATTGGAAGGTAACCCTCCTGCTTGATTTATACAGTAACTTCATCCTGCTTTGGCATCAGGACACCCATGTCGAGATTGATTACATATTGATTTGAAGTTAAACAGTTCTTGTAGTTCATGACTAATATTTGTATGCAAAGTGTAACTTGTTCCATGACTCTTTAGTCCTAGGACTCGTTTTATAAGAGGTAAGTTTTGAATCAGTATAATCCTTGTCTCAATCAAATGGTGCCAGCTTATGCACCAAGAGACACTAGGTCTTCCTCCTCCAGTAAAGCTGTAAGAACATTGTATGACTTTTATGGTGTTGGTGCGAGTTAAATCCCAACTGGTTGTAGTTTGGTTATTATAGGCACATCAAAAATATTCAGCGAAAATTGATCTAGATCATCATCTTAGATTGCATTATCAGACAGGATTATCTACTTTTTACACTAGTGCTAGAAAATCCTGTCTTACACTCCAGTGTAAAAGTGTAAAACATGTCACATGTTTATGAAAATTCCCAAGCACCTTTTATGAATGAATTGCGTTAATAGGATAACATCAATTTGCCGCTATGAATGAACTTGTAAATTCATATATACTCTTGATTAAATACTACAATAATAGTGCCGAATAAAGATATTACTTTTCACAAAGTTTGTTTTATATGTTATACCGGTATACGTGGGAAAAAGAATCAAACATCAGGTGTAGTCACAGATGGAAATATCAAGCTCTTTGGTAACTGCAGTCTTGTTACTGCCATAACCAATTATTTTTCAGCTAGAATTTTTGGTCAGTGCCCAGAGCCAGTGCAAGGTTCTTTTCAACATTTCTCTCATAGCTGATTCAAAAATTATATGGGAAATTAATCTACTACTTGCCAAGAGTACTGATATCCAGTTATATTGACCAACTACCGATATGACTAAAAAAGTGTTAAAACTGACATTAAAAACATGACAAAAAGATACATTCTGAGGAGAAACAAATGGCTAGATAAAAGTGGTTCAGTTTGTTTATTTCAAATGACCATTTCATAGTTATAACATAGTGATTTAATATCAGTCAGAGTCTGGACCCGCATCAATGAAAGCTGACATCATGTTGATGACATCACTGTCTGGTTCCTGAAATAGAGAATTAACAATTTTATCTCTAGTCTAATGCCAGATTTGCATGGACATTATTTCAATCTGACCAGATTTTATATAATTCAATACTGTAGCTACTTGTTTAGAACTAGCATTTAGATAACAAAATCCCTTACAAATGAATTATGGAAACTTTCAAACACAATGTAGGACAAGGTCATTTTATAAATTTAGCTTACACTTTCATTGGGTTTTATGTCACATCAACACAGTAGAGGTTGTGTGGTGACTTTCTAGCTTTATTGGTGGAGGAAGACTTCAGATGCCAGTTGTGCACTATTTCAGGCAAAAACTGGCAAGCTAGTAGAACAAAGTATGTTAGATCTACACACAGTAGAGGTTGTGAATCTGTGGTGACTTTCTAGCTTTATTGGTGGAGGAAGATGTGCATTATTTCAGGCAAAAACTGGGTTTTATGTCACATCAACACAGTAGAGGTTGTGTGGTGACTTTTTAGCTTTATTGGTGGAGGAAGATGTGCATTATTTCAGGCAAAAACTGGGTTTTATGTCACATCAACACAGTAGAGGTTGTGTGGTGACTTTCTAGCTTTATTGGTGAAGGAAGATGTGCATTATTTCAGGCAAAACTGGGTTTTATGTCACATCAACACAGTAGAGGTTGTATGGTGACTTTCTAGCTTTATTGGTGGAGGAAGATGTGCATTATTTCAGGCAAAAACTGGGTTTTATGTCACATCAACACAGTAGAGGTTGTGTGGTGACTTTCCAGCTTTATTGGTGAAGGAAGACTTCAGATACCAGTTGTGCATTATTTCAGGCAAAATCTGGCAAGCTAGAAGAACAAAGTTTGTTAGATAGCTTTCTCCCATAAAAAAAAAACACTAAGCAGTTAGGGGCAAGTGATTTAACCACTCTGCCACAGATGCCCTTACACGTTTAGCATGGACAGAGTAAAAGCTGACATAAAAACCATCTTTTCATTGTATGTCTTCTATATGATAGTGGAAATCTTAAAATCTACGAATGAACCAATTTAAGCTTCTTTAATAGAAAAAAATTCAGTCTCACCTTGACATCCTGACCCTTTGGTATATCCTTATTGTCATTAACAATATCACCTTCATCATCATTTTCCTTGTTGTCATTTAATTTTTTCTTTTTATCTTCAACTGTATCATTAGTTTCAGCTGCATCTATCCTATTCTGTACTGTTTCTTTACTTGTATCATCCACCTTGTCCCCACTCTCCCCAGTAAATTCTACTTCACTGTCTTTAGATTTACCACTTCCCTTCCATTTTCCACTATTTTTATCCTTATTTTCAACCATTTCAACATCATCATCTCCACTGTTATCATTATCTTCATCAGTATTACTCTCAGAGTCAGAGTCTATAACCTCTACTTCTTTAATGTTATCATCTATATTGCTATTTCTTCCTTCAGTAACTCTGGTTTTACTTGCAACAGTCCCAGTTTTTAATAGCTTGTTAGAGTCAATATTTTCACTTGCCTCATTCTCCAAATCTGCTGCCTGTCTACTTCTTTTTAATGTTCTATCTACACTTATATTTTCAAGTGTGTCCATATTTTCTAAAGTATTATTAACTTTATTTTCTGAAGTATTTTTACCTACGTTCTCGTCATGTCCATTTGTTTGAGCTGTGTCAGTTTGATTAAATTGTCCTGAAAAAGTAGCATATTTAAAAGGTTTTAAATATCAAAGACACAAAGGTCACATGGTGTTAAAATAGCATTACTATCAGATTTAGGCAAACTGCAGGTCCTTAAAGCAACTCCATTTAGGTCCAAATGCCTAGATCAAATTTAGATCAAAAGAACTGGCAAAAATTTGAAAAGAAAGATAGTAAAGGAATATACTGAGATTTACATTGGAAATCATTTTTTTTATGTGATTCTTAGTCAAATTTGAAATAAAGGTGTTTGAAGGCTTTTCACTTTTATGGTCATTTGGTACAATAAAAAAGATTGTTTTGGAAGATCTGAGTGAGTAAATTATCTGAAATTTTGCTTATTAGCCTTCATTAAATGGTGCAAATAACTATAAGTCTGCAAAAAACCTATTTTATGGAAAGTAATTGGCAATTTATGCAACAAGTTTTCTTCAATCAGTCTTCATTGTTAAATAAGGTCTCATCAGATTATCACAATAATAAAGTTATCCATGAAAGACTTCATGCAGAACCACAAAATTTAAGCAGGACAGCTTTTTCATATTTAATAACCCAACAATTATAAAGGCCCTTGCCAATAGCCATCATTGACTTATTTTTTTTATTGGGCTTTACGTCACAGGGTAGAGGTTATTGCACTTTCCAGCTCTTTCTGTGTTGCTCCTCTGTGCATGATTTCAGGCATGAGTGAATCCCAGTACAACCACCAACATTCCTTAAGCTAGCTAAATAGCTTCGTCAAAATCAATAATCCAAAGCCCCTGGTAGGATTCAATCATACAGCAGTATGGGGCATGTGGTTTCAAGTCAATGACATTAACAATTCCGCCGTTGACGCCAAAATACTATTATCATAAGAATACCTTTGGCAGAGTGTGAAAAATCTCCTCCAATATGTATAAGGTTATCACACACAATTGGACCATTCAAACATGGAACTCTGGCATGTATTAAACTCTCACAAACTCTCATTGCTTCTACACAGTAAGACGATACCTGGAATTAGATAGGACAAATTTCAAATCTGTTTCAGTTGCATCATGATTTATGAGCAATATTTCTAACTCTTCATCAGAAAAAAAAACTGTAACTACAATATATTGTTTTTGTTGTAGTTATAATAACAAAGTATAGTCACTGAAGGATGTTGTTCAATAGGATGGTTCAACAGAAATTGGTTTATCAATTCTGAGTGTATCAAAAATAAATGATCATCAGAAACTAATCATATATTTACAGGTTACATAATTATGCATCTAACATAAAAAAGGTTATCTCTAGTGAAAGTTTGAAATATTTACCATGTAAGTCAAGGTCATATAAAAGGGTCAAGGTTATTTTTTGATATGTCATAATCAATGTTTTGTTCTGAGCTTTGTTTTTTCCAAGTATGAGAGTTGTGCTAATAGTTTTGGATGTTTTGGCCAAAGTTAATATTGTCCCAGGATAGACAAAATGTGACATAAAGACAGCCAAATATACAGGTCAAAAAGACTGGCAAGCTCCTGATTTATCTACTTATTTAGTCATTATATGAGATAAAAGAATGTACTATACACCGCTTTTAACAATAGAACTTTTATGAGTCAAACTTCGATAAGTCGATTTTCTTGATGTGTCGAAGTAAAACAAAAGTCCAGAATATTTCTCCTATATATTCTTGATAAAAGCCTATACATGAGTCAAAATTTTATTGTAACTCGCTTGTACACATCAAATGCTTGACATTTTGTCATTAAATTGAGACCGATTCACAAGTCGAAGTCCCGATGTGTCAAAGTTTTTACATAAGTCCCTTCAACTTTGACTTACCAAAGTTCTATTGTATTTTATTCTTGCATGTCATGGTAAATGAATGATCTTATTAAGAAATAATATATCCAACACTGTGATTTCATTGCTCAATAAAATCAACGTTTGTCGTTCGAAAGCCTGGAATTATATAATGATGAGCATCCGAAAGAAAAACAGTGATTTTATCAAGCGATAAAAACACCGATTTCAATATATTATTTTGATTCTAACACAACATTAACAAATTAATGCTGCCATACCTGATATTAAGCTAAATTGCCCGGATTTGTTTCCATACTTATTTCAGCTCGTCACATTTTTAGCGGCTATTCACATGTATATAATGATTAAGTCACATGTCTAAATATAGAATGTCAACAGTGATTTTATTGCATAACACACACTTTCAGTTCTTCTATGTTCAATACAGAAAAATGCGGGTCGTGTTAGAATGTTTAAAAAAAATCTTACCTCCAAGCATTTATCCAGTAAACCAGTGTTGAACAGCTGTAACGCACACTGTACCGGGGAAGGGACCTTTGGGTTTGGTGCTAAAACTAAAGCCTGCAGGACAGAGTATAGACCCTTCCTGCAATAGATACTAGTGTACGGGATAGGGGAATCCCGACTCTGCTGAACCAAGAACAAAGTATGAATTACAAACTCCACAATCTCTTGCAATTTTTTGCCTGTCATCTCACTTCCTGATGTGGTAATGAACCAGTATAATGCTGAAAACAATATAAACTTTAATTTTCAACTGGTTGTCATGGATATACTTTGGAAAAACAAATAAAAAACAATAAAAACACAATCTGTTAATTTAGGTATATCCACATGTAAGCCTGTTTAATTGCGATAGCATTGTTAGTATTGAAGTTTATAACCTAAACAACAAGAGCTGTCGGTAGGACAGCAACGCTCGACTATTCTTAGTGCTTGATAGTAAAAAAAAAGCTTGATAGACTTACCTCCTCCTGTTTACAGGTTGGGGTCATGATGGTGAACAAGTGTGCAAAGTTTCAAAGCCATATGTCAATGGACTTTGAAAATATTTGAACTATTACAAAAACTTTAACGTAAATTCTAAGTCGAAAAAGGGGCATAATTCTGTCAAAATGCTTGATAGGGTTACCTCCTCCTGTTTCCAGGTTGGGGTCATGATGGTGAACAAGTGTGTAAAGTTTCAAAGCCATATGTCAATGGACTTTGAAAATATTTGAACTATTACAAAAACTTTAACGTAAATTCTAAGTTGAAAAAGGGGCATAATTCTGTCAAAATGCTTGATAGAGTTGCCTCCTCCTGTCTACAGGTTGGGGTCATGATGGTGAACAAGTGTGCAAAGTTTCAAAGCCATATGTCTATGGACTTTGAAAATATTTGAACTATTACAAAAACTTTAACATAAGTGGTTACGCTGACGCCGACGCTCGGGTGACTGCAATAGCTCTACTTATTCTTATCGAATAGTCGAGCTAAAAAAGGTTATGTTGCCAATTACACAATGGCTCAGGAGGTAATTAATTAATGAATACATTCGAAACATACAAACTTCACACCAAAGGTATTTTCACCCTTTCTCTTTTGATATATGATCAACTTATAAGAATTACTTGTATTTAATCAACTTTTGACACTGTTAGCTCTATGAATTTTTACAGTGTTTTTTGTCAAGCAGTTATTCAAAACTGTCCTGGATTTGGGCACATACAGGTATCAAAGTAAGATCAGTTACATGTACTTTCCACAAGTTTACATGGTGAAAAAAAAAAAACTACAGAATCAGTCAATAATTACACATAACATGTAATTTATCACCTGAATCTTGAATCTTTTTTACTTTTCTAAAATTTGATAAATCGTGAAATCGTTTGGCTGGTCTGGTGGCATGCAGCTTTAACAAATGTCAAGGCACTAACTTTTGACAGGTAAGTCACTGTGGCTTCTGAATTAAAAAAAGTTAACATTTTGAAAAGAAGAAAATTGAGCAGCCCCATGACAAAACCAACATAGTGCGTTTGCGACCAGCATGAATCCAGACCAGCCTGCACATTCGCAGACTGATCAGGATCCATGCTCTACGCTATCAGTTTCGCTACTTGTTATAGAGTATCCACGTTTGCGCAGGCTGGTCTGGATCCATGCTGATCGCAAATGCATTATGTTGGTTTTGTCATGGCTCGGCTCAAATGAATTTAATGTAAATCCTTACTATCTAGTGCTGCTGTAACCAGGTCACTGTTGGCTAATGGGTGAACTTTTCTCTGTGTACTAATACCCTGACTTATCTCCTGGTAACCTTTTCTCTTCTTCTTCTTTGAAGGACCATCTCCCACAGTACCCTTCTCAGATGTCATCTGTCAAAAAGAAAAAATACATTTAATAGCTAGGTTTGTTTGTTTGTCTTGGGTTTTTTTTATTCACTGATTTTAACACATTTTAACTCATACCTCAGCATTTGCTCCACCTAATCAACTTAAGCTGGCTGAATATTTAATGAGTTTTTGCAAGTGCCAGACTACATCATTTTGGACATAGCTGACTACAAGACTCAATGACCGAGATAAATTGCCACGAGGAAATTTAGCCCATGGATCATACCAGAAACCCCTAGATTATAAATCTAAGCTAAGCAGGCATATGTACTGCTAAGTGATATATATAACACTAACTTTATTAAAGGGAAATTTGTTACTTTTATATCCATAACAAATTAATCTTTACCTGGAGTGTGTCTGTAAATGGGGCACAATCCTGAAGTAAATGTTTAACGAGAGTTGTTTCCTCTAACAGGATACCAGAACAACCATCAAGAGCTTTCAACCAGGTACTAAATACTTCATACACTTTCTGTCTCAAGACTCTGTAAGATAATAACCTTAAATCACTGCAAAATAGGTTTGCATATCAAACAAGAGGGCCATGATGGCCCTGAGGTCGCTCACCTGTATATAGCCCCCCCCCCCCCCCCCCCAACCCCAAACGTTGCAGGGCCAATTTAACCCAAGGGCTTTTATTTGCACAAACTTGGTAGACACCCATAAGAAGATGTTTCATGCTAAACATCTAAGCTCTAGCTCATTGGGCTTTTTAAAAGAAGATTTTTTTAAAGTTTTTACTATACACATATAGTTAAAAACAATGACACCCCTGGGGCCGGGCCAGTTTTGACCCCAGGGCTTTTATTTGAACAAACTTTGTAGACACTTACTAGAAGATGTTTCATGCTTAATATCTAAACTCTAGCTATTTGGGTTTTTCCAAAGAAGATTTTAAGTTTTTGCTATACACATAAAGAAAATCAATGACCCCCGGGGCGGGGCCAATTTTGACCCCTGGTCTTTTATTTGAACAAACTTTGTAGACACTCACTAAAAGATGTTTCATGCTTGATATCTTAACTCTAGCTATTTGGGTTTTTTCAAAGAAGACTTTTTAAGTTTTTGCTATACACATATAAGGAAAATCAATGACCCCCGGGGCGGTGCCAATTTTGACCCCAGGGCTTTTATTTGAACAAACTTGGTAGACACCTATTAGAACATGTTTCATGCTTAATATCTTAGCCATAGCTCTTTGAGTTCTTTAAAAGAAGATTTTTTAAGTTTTTACTATATGCATATAGGGAAAATTAATGACCCCCCGGGGCGGGGCCAATTTTGACCCCAGGGCTTTTATTTGAACAAACTTGGTACACACTTATTAGAACATGTTTCTTGCTAAATATCTTAGCCATAGCTCTTTGAGTTCTTTAAAAGAAGATTTTTTAAGTTTTTACTATATGCATATAGGGAAAATCAATGACCCCCCGGGGCGGGGCCAATTTATGAGGAGATGTCATTTAAAGTAAAAGTTTACGGACGGACGACAGACGGCCGGAGGAAAAGCGATCACAAAAGCTCACCCTGTCACTTTGTGCTTCTTTTAAAAAGCCCAATATCACTTTGTGACAGGTGAGCTAAAAATAGTTTAGTTTAAACAATATTTATCTGAAATTGATTGTAGAGAAAGCATGTTGCTTACTAGTATAAACAATATGTTTTTATTCTTGATCCATCATGTATATCCCATAATGAAGGGATAAGAAAACAACACTGGAATTGTATGTAAGCAAAAGTTACACTAAATTGTGCTATTGTGTCATCGAAATGAGTAAATAGGTAAGTCGACGGGTCAATTTATCTTATAGTAAATAAGAAGGAAAGAAATAAATTGGTGCATACAGCTTTTAAGACATAATAACACACACTTTCGGTCCTTCTATGTTCAATAGGGAAAAATGTGAGTCGTGTTAGAATAATAAATAATGAACATTTACACATACCCATATTGTTTACTGTAACCATTGTTCCCAGTCTGTGTCCATACAAGTTCTTGGCATAATACACTGACAATATTCATACAATGTGGTACTAGATTCCTTCTACATCTAAAAAGAGAAAGGATGGTAAAATAAACCCTTCTACTACTACATTCAGGTTTAATATCAATTTCAGGGTTCTGTTGGACTCGTTTTTTCCCCTAATATTCTGCAGACCTTTCCTCATATTCAGGGATCTCTTTGAAATAAAATTATTCCTTTTAAATTGAATATTTGACTGTTAAAACACAAAATTATATGTTTTAATTCTGACATTAGGAATCGTGTCGGAATTCGTAATCTCTATAAGTGAGGATCCCTGTTATATGAGATGCCGATACCTCATAAGTGTTGTTTGTTTGATCGGGATTTACGTTACACCTACACAGTATAGGTCATATGGGCACTTTCAAGCTTTATTGGTGTAGTAAGACCTCAAATGCCCTTCAGTGCATTATTTCAGGCACGATCGGAAATCCAAGTAGAACCACCAATGTTCCATAAGTTAGTTGAATAGCATTATCACATGAAAGAATCCAAAGTCCCTGTCGGGATTCGAACCAACAGCGGTGGGGGGCAAGTGGCTTGAAGTCAATGACCTCAACCACTGGGCCACAGACTCCCCCCATAAGTGTCCAACTCAGAAATTTATTCACATGTAGAAATTATTAGACTAACTCCATAATTCTCATCAGTATAGTACATGCGTAGTTACATTACAAGATAATCAGCCACAGTATATTATGCACCATGATTTTCACTATCACACAATTGGCTTGATCACATTCAATGTCATAAATTGATGCTCCCTTGTGCAAATCTGACACAATAGAAATAGAGTCACGAAAAGAGTATATAAATAATGTAATATAACTTACAAGAGAATCAAATGATGGAGTATACCAAGTGCATCTATATGTATGTCTGGTATAAAACCAGCCAGTAAACATCTTTCCTGTGTTGGTCTTTGCAACTGTATGAAATAAAAAAAGGTTTATATACTTTATGGGGCATAGTATTAAGTAGCAAACAGGTTGATTTTTTTTTGTACTTGTGAAACAATTTCTCCATTGAGCAATTTTGAATATTTATATAAAGTACACCGAATCTTGATTTTTGTTGATACACTGAAACCCTGTTATAATGCTCATGTTGGGGTCTAAGGTCTCAACACCTTCTGCAGTCACAAGTGTCCTTAATTACAATTGCATTATCTTAGGCACAATACGGGGTAGAACCATTGATATTCCATAATTTACTTATTTAGCAACATAATCCTAATACACAGTAATGAGTAATATATCGATACATTATAAAGTTGAAGTTAATGTAAATCTCATTTTGAAATTTATGTAAATAAAATACCAGAATGGTTGCATTTATAGAGAGACATCTGAAGATCAACTGTAGAATACCATCTGCTGGAACTTTCACTACAGATAACATCTCTTCACTGAAAATATACACAAAATACTGTATGTGTAGAAATATTCGCGGGCTTCAAATTTTCGCGATCTTCACGGTGACATTCGATCCGCGAATTCATGTTCAGCGCGAATATTTCTACACCAATAATTTCTTAATTGTCATATTTTCGCGCATCTGTAGGAGAATGTATGTCAGTGTGTTCATGGCTGCTATAAGTCTTGTATACGTGGCGCTTTCAAAGAGTGATTTTACTGTCGTATAAACTGTACATGTAACATTCAGCTCTGTATATAAATTAGTTTGCTAGTGGATTATTGTTTGAGTCATAAACGTCTTGACATCTGATCAGATTATATTTTGTTTTTCTAAACAAAACAATAGAAACAACACAAACACTTACGATTTTAACTGATGAAAACGTGGAAAACAAAACACAATTACTCAGTCAGCATTTTAACAAAATCGGTGAAAAGATTATGGTCTCATTCAGTGCTGTTTAAAACTGTGAAAAATCACGCACGTTAACGGACATTCTTTTGTTTGCCATAATCTGTCCGCTAGAATTGAATGTCTTTGTTCTGTACAATAGCGTATTGTTTGACACCAGGTGTGGCAAATAACTGTGAAATCCTTAAATGATTAAGTATGTAAAATGAAAAAAGGCTGCTTGCGAAAACCATTGCCTAATCGTGTGAGAGTAATTTCCCTTATTTTTTAACCTGATGGGTGTACGCGAATTTATGATTTTCGGCAGTCACCTCCGCGAATTCAAAATAGCGCGAATATTTGTATATACCCCCAAAATGGACCTTTCCGCGAAAATTTGCTTCCGCGAATTTAAATACACATACAGTATATCAGTATCATTATCCAAATTATAAA
This sequence comes from Ruditapes philippinarum, assembly GCF_026571515.1. NCBI lineage: Eukaryota > Metazoa > Mollusca > Bivalvia > Venerida > Veneridae > Ruditapes > Ruditapes philippinarum. Next base: position 80,614 of record NW_026856948.1, on the reverse strand, counting down.
ATTTTAACATAATATAAAGCAAATAACATGACAAGTTATTATTTAAAAAAAAATTGTTGAGAGAAAAAAAGGAAAATAACACCAAATTTGAGAAGAATAATATGTTTCTCTTTCAGTAACACTTTTTCCTGTACAGAACTACATATATCATACATATTTACATATTGTAATTGTTTTTTGTTTTTTTGTTTGTTTGTTGTTTTTTTTTTAGTTTTAGAGTTTGAGGTCATAATGATACTACATTGCAAATCCATAACTGTCAGTCCATAAAATATTATAGCCACAAGTTGGACATTTAAGAATCACAACTAATGTTGTTTTTTTAAGGAAGAAGTCATATGGAATGTACAAAATGAAATGTGAAAATTCATGTTATTATATAAAGGTATACTGGGAGAGAAAAGTTCCTATCAGATTTTTTAATACTACCTGTAGTTATAAATGAATGCATAAAAAACATCATGATCAATAAAAATAGACTTAAAACATTTTCACTTATATAAGGGTTATAACAACATGTGTTATCCCAATCATTTGTTTTAGCGCATATGTCAAGTTTCATAATTATCTAACCATATCTATTTGATAAATAAACAAAATTCATTATAACACCTACTTTAACATGTACCCCATGCAACTTGTCAAGGTATGCCATCTATGAACAAGGGCAGTAACTCTGTCTATCTGGTCGAGGCCTATAGGTGACAGGTCTAAACCAGAATTTTCTATTCCTTTCTGCATGAATTCTAAAGATAAACATATAAAATTCACTGGCATATATTCATAATAACCAGACACTTCTGTCTAACAATATCCCAGGAATATTTTCAAGCTTTACAAATTTTCAAACTATGTTAAATTTTGATTATTAATTACATCTCCAAAAGATGCCCAACTTCAAAATAAATAGCAGTCATTTTTTTGTTCTGCAGTGTAATATCTAAAAAATCCCTAGAATTAACAAGAAACATAACCAAATTCCATTAAAATAAATTTTTTCTTGGAATTTCAAAACTAAATTTCATGTGCAATAACTTTGTTTAGGTAAACCTGTAAATTTAGCTTAATTATTTAACAATTGAAAAATACCAGGTTCTAAGCCATCATATAATTCTGCCACAGTTGAATGTAAACTGCCCATTAATCTCTGGCACTGATAAGCCCAAGCCTCTGTATGTTTGATACCGGCAGTACCACCTGGTCCACATTGGGACAGTAAGGCATAGCATCTGTATACTGCCTGAAAAAATAATTCAAACATCTATTTATAACTTGATAAACAAGTTAAGTTACTGAGAAATATGTATTAATCTAGCAGCTAACTCATTTTCAAATTTACTGTGCTTAAACTTCAAACTCTAAGAGACGATATTCAAATTGCTGTCCAAATATGCCACTCTTGATATGTCTAGAAGTTTTAGACCATATATTAAATCTATTCTGTACTAAATAACCCTATCTTTCAGACCAAATTGAAATTTCTATGCAAACATTCCAACTCTTAGAAACCAAATTTAATTGACTGTGATAAACTCTAACTATAATTATGTACTCTTAATGCACTTCATTATGTCATGAGCCGTTTAAACTTGATTTTCATTGGTTGAAAGTTTGTGACTATAGTAAACATGATTGTAGTCTCACTGCATCCTTCTTGGCAGAGTGTAATTTTCAATGGTTTTAAATCTAATATATACAAGGATAGCGTTTAGACGATATGGGCCTCTTTGTTTGAAACAATTAGCCTTACATCAGAAGATAGCATTTAAGTCTATTTGGGCCCTTTCGTTTGAAACACTAATTAAGCCAATATAAAAACAAAAAGGTCCTTACCTTACAGTTTGTATTACTGTCTAGATTTTGAAGTATAAAACTGTCCAGTTTATTCTTGAATGGGCCTACAGGTCCTGGATAATTCTTGATGCATGCATTAATGCATGAAACAGCAGACTCTGTCACCTGAAATATAGACATTTCTACAGTTACACTTTACATTATTCTCATTAAAACCGATAACACAAAATGTTTGTACAGGGTTGTCATTAAGTTTATTCTAAGATGGTTTGTTATAAATTTGTTACACATCATACAATAAAAGAGTATTTTCTAAGCTTTGAGGCCTGTTAAATGCGTTTGAGACTACAGCCTGTTCCTAATGAAAAGCATGTTTGCAGCATACAGTCATGTAAATCAACTACCGAAAAGGATACGTAAAACTTTGAAAACTTGAATTTGAATTTTCCTTCCAATTTTGTGTTGTGTCAAACATATTAAAACTGACTCCATTACAGAACAAAGGGACATTTGTATTAAAAAAACTTTTAATTTTTCAAAAAAAAAAATTGGCAGAAAATAACTTGATAATTATCTTTCATGGCCATGATAGGCAAATATTTGTATTAACTGTCAACCTACCTCTTCAGGGGAAGTAATCAGTATTGGCAACAGTTGGGGTATGACTGTTGTAGTTATCTCCCTTGACATATCAGAAAATGATTTTGAATATTGTATGATCTCCTTTAAAACATGGCATGTGGCACTATAAACAGATGCTGCACAATGACCCTACAAAACAAATATCATAATTTGATAATGAAAATGAAACAGGTCACCTAATGTAGATACTATTCAAGAGGTATGAAAACAATGTAGTACATCATGTATTTTTTACCATTTCAATCAAACAAGTAACTTTGTTGTATTTGTTTTATCAATCTAGAGTATAAAAATAAATCAAGTATAACGGTGGTGTGGTTTTGTTAATTAGATATCTGTACTCTTATAAAGCATACTTGGGCCTAATGCAACTCTACCAGCTCAAGACAAATATTTGGTTGGAATCTACGTAACTTCCTCTGTTTGCCATAAAGAGTAGTGAATATCTATTTGAAATTTTAAGGACTAGTTAGAAAAATGATTGTGGTAGAAACTTGCAACAACCTACCTGTTCTTTACAGTTATCTCCTTTTTACTGTTTATACATAATTTATTTTCAGGTGTTACAAGTTAAACAGGCCAATAATTGGTTTTCGGCCAAGTTTGGTTAACAATATGCAAGAAATAATAATCTTACAGAGAGAATTAATATTTTGTACATATCTTAACCCATTTTGTAAATTGCAAATTTTCATACATATTTTATGCAAATACTGATATTCACACAAAATCTAGATTTATGAATATTAAAAACCAGACTGAAATGTTAATTGCATTTAAACATAATCTTCCCAACACTAAAATGGTCAGTAACTTTCCAGCTACACTGGTATGTTGTCCTTTTGAGCATTATTTCAGGATCCTGACTAGAACCACTAGCATTCAGTACTGTAAGCGAGCAGTACAGCTTCCAAACATGAAATAATCACAAGTCTTTAATGTGATTTGAAGCCAGCTATTTTAATCCCTTGCCCACTGAGCAGTCCCCTTCGACTTTCCCATTCCCATCCCATGTACCTGTAGAGTCTGTATAAGAAGTTTGATCCATGTACTGGCATTCTGCTGAAATACATCAGTGGTGCACTGCTTAACTATAACATTCAGTAACAACAGCCCTTCAACCCTAGAATTAGAAGTAGAAATGTGTTATAAGAAAAACAAACCTGGGAGACATTTATGAAATTTAGATCTTACATTACAGTGTGTACAGTACTACATGGAAACTGCAAAGTTACAGTCTTTCATGAAGCTTAAATGTCTTCTTTCTACATACCGATACAGTGTTTATTCTAGGAATTGAAAAATAGGGGTGATTTTCCCCCCTCTATTTCAAAAAAGAGGGCGATTTTCAAAATCAAGGGGTGCCAAAATAAACTGCCAATGTTAAATCGTCTGCATTAAGTTTACACTGAGGCGTTATTTATTTAAGGCATCAGAAGTTGTCCCCCCTTAATTTTTAAACGAAAACAGATTATTACAGAACTGCCGCGATTGATTATAAAGGGATTGACAATACAAACAATCGACCTATCTTTCACGTCTAGATCGTAGCCAAGCTAGGAATTGCCTCGTTTTTCTTGATTATTTACTACACTAAAATGGCGCCCAACTGTCAGACCGAGCACACTAGTTCCGGTTGGTACGGAACATTCTGTTAATTTCCGTCAACTCACGTAACCAGTACCATACGGTACTAAATTACTATAATTAGCTTACAGTTAACTCCCTTCGGTTTCCGATGTAAATGTAAACAAAACAACCAAATATAATGCGGGATGGAAGTTTTACAATTTTATTAACTTTTTTTATAGATGCGCGATTTTCACGCACATGATTTTGAATTGTGCGCGATCTGTGAAATACTAGCGTGAATCGCGCAATCGCGCGTCCTAGAATAGACACTGCCGATACTGTGATAAGAAATTCAAATATACAGTGTTTATTCTAGGAATTGAAAAATAGGGGTGATTTTCCCCCCTCTATTTCAAAAAAGAGGGCGATTTTCAAAATCAAGGGGTGCCAAAATAAACTGCCAATGTTAAATCGTCTGCATTAAGTTTACACTGAGGCGTTATTTATTTAAGGCATCAGAAGTTGTCCCCCCTTAATTTTTAAACGAAAACAGATTATTACAGAACTGCCGCGATTGATTATAAAGGGATTGACAATACAAACAATCGACCTATCTTTCACGTCTAGATCGTAGCCAAGCTAGGAATTGCCTCGTTTTTCTTGATTATTTACTACACTAAAATGGCGCCCAACTGTCAGACCGAGCACACTAGTTCCGGTTGGTACGGAACATTCTGTTAATTTCCGTCAACTCACATAACCAGTACCATACGGTACTAAATTACTATAATTAGCTAACAGTTAACTCCCTTCGGTTTCCGATGTAAATGTAAACAAAACAACCAAATATAATGCGGGATGGAAGTTTTACGATTTTATTAACTTTTTTTATAGATGCGCGATTTTCACGCACATGATTTTGAATTGTGCGCGATCTGTGAAATACTAGCGTGAATCGCGCAATCGCGCGTCCTAGAATAGACACTGAATATATGTAAGTGACTGTAACATCTTTAACCATGGGAGCCTTTAAGATCTTTGCAAAAAAGAAATATTATTAACTAAATCTTCCCTCCTGAGCATCATTCCTTTATACCTATTTTTGCTGCTTCCAAGACAACTGTTGATGTAACTTGCCATTTCCTGCAAATTGCCTCCTCCTTCCTGTTTAAATAGAACAATGGCTAGTTTTGTAATGTAGTAAAACAAACACAGCTTTATGCATTAATATTGTTAGCATATAAACCATTCACAGTTTGTAGAACTTATAAATCCTGAGTAAGATTATGATAGTATTTTTTTTACTTTTTCCCATCAGAGTATCATGTTAAGTATCATGTTACCATCTAATTTAATAATCATTAAGGACCTGACTTATCAAGAAACTGCAGCAAATTTTCTCCCAGTGCATTAAAATTAAATTATTCTTGTTCTTTTTGTGCAAGACTGCAGCATTATTCATGTGAACTTTTTTCGATGATCAAGTAGGGGATTTTTCTTCAAAAAGAGGGAGATTTTAGAATTTGCAATAAACAAAGAAGGAAGTTCTGACATCAAAAATAGGGAGATTTCTTTAATTTGTGAAAATACGCCTTATTTTTAAGAAAAATCTTTGAAAATATGGCTGCAGAAAGTTGGATTATCCTGCTAAAAGCAAGAGAGTTTACCTGTTTACATGTATGCACCATCCTTGCGACTTGCACAAATTATGTCTTATAGATAATAGAGGTCTCATGTAGGTTCGAGGATAGTTCTTCCAACAAGTGAGCGTAATAAATTGACATTTCCAAAAGAAACAATCAAATTTTTGACAGCATTATTATTTAGTAACTTTGTGAATAAATTAAATTTGAGCTGTCATTCTATTTAGTAATGCAAAGGAGGTCCCCAATAAAATTGTGCGCTAGGAAAATATTGAATCCACAGACACCTGAAGTGTAGACCTGTACCTACTCAGCCCTGAATCAAGAACAATTTCCTGGAGATACCAGACTTTGAATTGTAAACATAACTGACCTACATGTATTTCAAGCATTTATGTTATAGCATGCAATTTCTTCCTGGTGTCAATCATTCAAAGTAATCAGGTAATTATTCTTATAAATAAATAAACTATAGGATAGCCTGGAGAATACATGTAGATCTAGGCCTATAATTTTGCAAATTAAAAGTTAAAACAAGTATAATGAAAATCGTCGAAACGTGTCAGAATATTGTTTTTATGAATGTTTATTGTGCAAATCAACTTGCATTGATATTTTTTATGGGTTGTAGCAGGGCCTTAGGGGGGAGGGGGCCCGGGATAATGTCAGATCACAGCGTCTTCCCCCTGTGGGTTAACACATAATTTGGTATAATTCTTGCTAAACTTACCACGGAAGAAATGATTTGATTCGTCCCAAATAAATTGAGGACATCTTTAAGTGAAATACTTGTTATTTGTTTTGATGAATAATCATGAAATAACGTTTTAAATAGCAAGTCACACACGTTTTCGGCGTTTTCCATGGGCGCAGCCATTTTGAATCAAGTACAATAACCCAAAGTAAATCAACTACCGAAAAGGACACGAAAAACCTTTGCACAATATAATTTGCAGAATTACATTGTATTGGTTATATAATCAGTTCAATAAAAACAAACGCTTTTCTTAAGCTTTCGACGTTTACTAACAACAAAAAAGTGATGGCAGTGTTATTCCCTTTGTTGTTGAGTATAACCCAACTTTACCTAATATTAGTAATATAATTAAAAAGTATTGGGATTTACTTAAACTTTCAAGTAAATGTTCTGTGCAAAAGCTTCATGAAAGTAAACCTTTGGTTGCATTTAAAAGACCTAAAAATCTATAAGACATTCTCGTTAATTCTAATATTAGGTCCAATAACAAAAATGCAAAAAGTTCATCCAAATGTAATAGAAGTAGATGTACACATTGCAGCTCCATTATTGAAAGCACTATATTTAGTAGTACTAATATTCCTGGTAAGAATTATCATGTAAATAACAATACTGATTGTTCTACGAAAAATGTTATATATCTTGTCACTTGTGATAAATGTAAAGAGCAATATGTTGGTCAAACGAAGCAACAAGTGTCTAAACGCATGAATAGCCATAGGTTTGATATCAACAATTTTTCCGATCCGTTATTTCCGACCAATGTCGCTACACACTTTAATAAAACCAATCATTGTATTAATTAAGGATTTATGCCTATAGAGATTGTCACCGATGATATGGAACGCTTATTACAAGAATCATACTGGATTCATAAGCTTAACACATTATCTCCTAATGGTATGAATGCAAAAGTTTTGTACAATATATAACTTTGTCATTATTGAGCCGGTATACATATACATGTAGTATGTTTTTTCTTATATCAAGGTTTATTATTATTATTATTTTTTTTATTGTATTGGTTAGTCAATCTGACTTTATCTGTACCTAGTCCGCTTAATTTAAGTTCAAACTTCAAAAGTTGAAACAGTGATACAATCTTTAAGCAAATGTTTAAACGACCGTTTATTTAAATCAGAGTTTGTTTTCGATGATTATTTTAACCGTTTTCGATGATTATTTTAACCACGTACATAAATCCGTGTTTTAACTTCCTGGCAACTACCTTCAGCTTTGTTAAAATTTAGATTAGTGTTTGTTGTGTTTTATGAATCATAAATTGCCAATTGAGAAAGGTAGATTTCTACACAGACGCTTGGGGGTCAGATCCTGCCCCCAACGTGATACGCCCCTATAAACACTCTTAATACTTTATTGAGACTTGATGGTATACGGTATTTTTTCATATATGTTAAAATTGTTTGAAAACCATTTTTATCGTTGTAATAGATGTCCCATTCGTGTTTAAATATTAAAATAGTTTTGATAGAGTGTTTATAGGGGCGTATCACGTTGGGGGGCAGGATCTGACCCCAAGCGTCTGTGGATTTCTAGATATAGAGAAAAACTTATATGTATGTTATGTGAGTTAAAGCAACTGAGTGACGAATTTCACTATCTTATTTATTGATCACATTTGTTATAGACGTAAATTTCTTAAGCCATATTATTATAGGTATCCTAATACATTGAAATTTGAAGGTCTTGTGTAAAGTAAAATGAAATCACAATTAAAATACATTGCTTTGTTTTCAAAGAAATAATTACAACATGCAAACAATAAGTTTTATATTGTATCATTAGTCTCCTAGAAAATTTTGTTAATGAAGGGTAAATTTCAGTTATTATTAAGACCTAGACATATCTTTATTTCATTTTACTTGTCACTCATTCTCCTGTTTTTATGTATATTTTTCTGCGTTCTGGTTGTTACATGTTCACAATTTTGTATTTTATGTCACATGTTCTTATGCTTATGAACCATGACAGCGTTGAATAAATCTTGAAATCTTGAACTTTAACACAGTCTGGAGTTCCTCCCCCTTACTTTCCGTATCAAAGGTAAGCAGCGAACCAGTCTTTTCTTTCACTCTGCTAAACCACCCTTTAATATCGCATCTTCACATTGTCAAAGTATACAACTATTATATAATATTATACAGGGTATTAGCTAAAATTATTTCCTCTTATGTTTGGTGTTTTGTATCTCATTATTTTACAATAATGTAAATATGAGACTAAGTCCGAAATATGCATGCATTAACATTTAATAAGCACACGACTTTGATGAGCAAAAAGCTGGAACATGATATTTTTTAAACAGCGTATATTTCGTTTTATACTTATAATTTATATATATGGTAAGTTTATATCATTGGATTGGAAAATGAATAACATATTTGAATTTTAAGGGCTTTTTTTGAGTCCCACAACCCAATGGCCTGCTATTTGTAATGCATTTACATATTATTATTTGGATAGATCCTAAATGTTAAAACTGGCATAACATATAACATATTGTAAAAAATGTGTACTTGTGCTCTCTACACGTTTACATCTCTTACTCTTTGAGCATGTGTTTTTGTCTGTGTATAACTGCATGTGTCTGTGTGAATATTATATCCTTAACAACGTGTATCTATACTCGCCAGCGGTTGCCCATATGGACGATTCGTTTTGGAGAGTACATTGCGTGGTTAGTAGTTTTAGATTTTGGAGGACGGTGCAAGATATAGATACTGGAAGATGTCACTATTCCAGAAGCTTCTGCATGGTTCTTTAATGTGCAAAGTGTTTAGACACTCATTCACGGGACCTCGATTTAGAGTCTTATCAGAAAAAAAAAATGTTTTAGTAATTTTTGCTGGCCTACCCGGAAACCGAACCCACAATGTCGAAGTTAAAAATCTCACTCATTCTAGCCCAGTCAAGCCCAAGCATAAACACATTGGCTGAGATACTTGATCTTTTTAATTTATTCTTAATCCTCATAGATTATCTTTTCACTATTAGTCTTGTTAACGTTTGTTTATATGTAATAAATTTGTATACAAGTACAAATACTTTCTTATCACAGTTCATTGCCAACGCGTAGTTGTAGTTGTTAACGAGTGTTAAAGCAGTAATAGATAGTCATATATACAAATGTATACATGTACATTTAGATATTTGTGACGCGAATGATTGAACGTGTCTCTTACGAGTTTATTACAATACAAATGATCCATGCCTTGACAGTAATATTTGGATTTGTTATCAAGGAGACTCTAGCTTACAGTCTTCCATTAGAATATCTTAACGTAAATTAACTTGGCCTTTTGCTACAAAGCTCCTGAGCCAATGCGATTAGGATATCCTCGCATGTTGTTAGACGTAAATAACCTTATAATAATTATGTAGATACATACTTCTCAATTCTCGTTAGTTAAAGCATGTTTCATCATACATATAGGATAAATACATTCATCATTCTATTTTGTCATCTCTTTTTTCTAGCTATTTAAAAGCTGTTTTAATTTTTTTTACCTTTATTTCACAACAGAAGTTTGAACTATAGTATTCTTCGGATCCGGTAGACTAAACAACTTTTAAGGTCACGAATTCCGACGAATAATAATTATTTGAAATTTCGAGGACAAAAAATAGTCAGACTTCAAATATGCCTTCTAAGGAATTAAATATGACTACTGTTTTTAGATTAATTTCTATAACGTAGATCTAATACAGAAATGTAAAGATTCATAAGACACAATTCAATAAGTGGGTTGGGGAATTAAAGTTTTCTATTGCATTTACATCATTTCGCAACAATGTAATATTTGCAGCTAGTGAGTAAATGCTGGTTCATTATTCATTTTCATTCTTTTCTAAAGATGCATAGATTTAACATAGCCATTGTTTGGAAGGAATATAATTAAAACGCTCATATTCAATACATATAGAAATAAATCTAACGAATTTACGACAATTAAATACTGAGAGTTCATTTGCTAAAGAGATTATAGCCTTATAAGTTATTATATAAATAAATAAACTATATACATGTACATTTTGTATATATGTTTCATGTAATTTGTGAAGAATGCATGTTTTCTTAGCACATCTTTAGTTCTTTATGCATAAAATGATAAAAAGAATGACTCATCAATTTCGTGTAACGTTTTTTATTGTTTAAGTTATTCTTTGTAAATGTGTTTTGCCATTTTCACAAACTGAGTGTTTACCCTGACAAAATTGCAAAATAAACCGAAATGTAAACTAAAATGCTGAATAGATTCCCTTGAACGTCTTGTTGAAATGTTTAAATTCCAATTGTACAAGCAATAGCTAACGTTCTTATACCAGTACAGAGGTTTGTTCAAACAGTTTCCGAATATTCTTGAATCGCATGTCAAATTCAATCCTTTACTGTGAGATATACACTAAAACTGAAGAAGCTATTACATTTTTATTTTACATCTCGTGATTTCAACAGTTTAGTGAAAAATAACATGGAAAATAAATGGGGAAATGTAAGACGATGGGACAGCCTATAGAAAATGGTATTGTTATCAAAATCAACTTTGAACAATTACTATATACAATCAATATAAACTTGTATTTCTGCGGCCAACAATACAACATATACATGTATAGTTTAATGATTTTATTTGACGATCTGTTAGAATTCATTAGAGTTAAAAGAGTATGTTTTGCTATACAATATAATATACTATGCCATTTGTAAAATTATTAAATGATGTTTTAACAAAAAAAGAGATGCATGGAAATATTTATCTTTTAAAATATTTCAAATGTCCACGAAGTTCAATGCCCTTTTTATTGATATTATGATTTCAAGTAAAAATTTTGTCGATATGAGGCATGTAAAAAGTTACTTTACATTTTGCCATGGTTAAACTTGTTTTCCATTCAATATTAATCTATGTAAAATAACCCATAATCAACGTAACCCACAGGCATTTTCATAAGAATCATTCGAAAATTATCGGTAGCTTCAATTTATTAAAAGAGTCTGGGCTGCCATTTTTATAATTTAGGTAGTTTTTATACTTTATCCTTAAATAAGAGTTCTATCTATTTGTAAGTATCTTTATTCAACTGTATTACACAATGATCAAGATCTGAAAATGATAAGAACAGAAACTATAATAAACTGATGAATTATAATAAATTGATAAACTATGACAATTATCCTAAATCTCCCCCCAAGTCTTTTGGCAGGCAGTATCTATTTAGTGTATGAACATAATGAACTGAATGAAAAAGATATTTAACTTGACAGTAAAGAAACACATGATAATATTAAAAGCTAATGATTAATCATTGTCTTATAGAATATTGACTGTTGAAAGTCTTCATTTATTCACTTTATACACTGATTGTGTTCATGGTGTGTGCATTTATTCGCAAACAAAGTCTTTTTGCCATTCTGGGGCATGCCTAATACGGCTGGACCGTCGTGGCGGGGTGGAGGTAGACTCAACCGTTGGCGATGGAACAACCGTTGCTTTAGCACAAGGTGGGCCTGTGGCAACATCTGGCGGTGAGATGGCATCTTGAGTCAGAGTATGTGAGCTGACGACATGGGCTTTGTACCTGGGTGCAAGTAGGTGTCTCGTGTGAGGCTTCCATGGCAGGCAGGCATGCAGGCCCGGGTAACTGTTCCGGCACGGTAACTGTTTTCATCGGAGTTGTTAATCCAGGCTTCACTGTTGTGTCCGTAGTTACAGTAGGGGAAGTGACAGGCTTCAGCAAAGAAAACGATGATTGATGTAGCGTAGTGTCAGTGTCTATAGTAAGCCGCTTTGGCGGCAACTGAACTGAAACATATTTGCGAAGAAATTTCCTGTTCCGCAGAGTGACACATCTAGAACCATCAATGCGCACAACGTACTGGTCAAACTGGCGCACCTCAATGACTACTCCTGTCTTATCCCACTTGCGAGGGAATGAGCCAATTTGGTTCTGCATCCGAACGTGGTCTCCAACAGAAAGAGGTGGAAGTCTTTGTGTATGTTCCAACAGTCTTTCTGCACATTGCATATGTCTGTTGCGCAATGCCTTTTCACGGGCAAGGGATGTGTTTTGCCATGTTGGGTGAGGCATGTATTTTCCAGGTGGAATTGGGATGAAATCTCTGATTGGTCGACCAAATATGCATATGGCTGGGGAGAGCTTCATCCTTGAGCTCCAACGGCTGACTGCTCTACGATGGGCCAGTTTGAGTAGTGGTCCACAACCACCAAGTAATGGGTACCTTTGTAAGTAAAGTAATCAGCACAGATGCACTGGAAAGGATACTCAGGGCTCATTGGTGGAACTGGTGGAGCACTCGGGTTGGACGGTGCATTACGGTTGCATTGTTGGTATCTTGCACGAAGAATGTTTATGTCAGGCGTGATTCCTGGCCAAAACACGGATGTCTCAGCTCGAGCTATCATGGATGTTACACCTTGGTGAGCTGAATGTAAGGCATCTAGAACTTCCTTCCTGAGTGATTGCGGTCCTTGTACAGAGTAACCCCATCAGTGGTCGACAAGCCTTCACGGTACTGGAAATACTGTCGTAGAGATTCTGGTACTTCATGACGGTGCTGTGGCATTCCACCTTCTATGATCTCACTCAGTAGAAGCATATCCTGGTCACTAGCTGTAGCTATACGAACTCTATCCCAGGTCACCGACTTCAGGCCAATGGTGTTCGATGATACAACAGCAGTTGAAATCATGTTTCCGTCTCTGCTACTTCTTTGAATGTATTGAGTATTTGAATTTTCCAGATGGAAGCTCTTTTGGAGTTCTGTGATTGGTCACTTGCGCAACATCATCAGGTAAGATAAGTTTTTCTGCATCACTAATAGGATGGCCCTGAAAGGGCAGTCTGCAGCACCGATGTTTTGAAAGGCAAAGGGGTGTGGACCATTAAAGAATTTGGGTTTTCTTAGTGGGTTTCCCCCCTTTCAAATTTTTCAAGGGCGAAATTTTTGGGGAAAAGTTTTCCCCAAAAAAATCGGTCACTGAAAAATCTTTTTAAGGGGGGTGGTTTATTGGCAAACGCAATGGTGGGAAAACCTAAAACAAAGTTTCTGGGCCCTTTTCCAGGGGGAAACTGCAACCTTAAATGCCTCACCCTCGAAAGGGGCATAGCGAGAGCTGCTGAAAGAGTGAATCTAAAGCCAAAAAAAGTGTATCTTTTTCCCTCCAGATGGACAAACCCAAAAAAATTTTTGTCTTATCACATTTTTCAGTGGTTTTTTGGAAAAAAGCCCCGAAAAAGATTTCCTGATTTAAGGGCCAGTCAGGGTTTTCAAAAAATTTTGGGTCTGTCAGGGTCAAAGATGCGAACGCCTTCTTTTATTTCTTTTACAATCTGTGCCTTTGACTCCTCAAATAATGTCTTAAGATGTTCATTCCACTGGAAAACAGTGCCTTGCTTCAAGAGATCCCGAAATAGTAACATGCGCTCTGCCATACTGAAAACATATGACACCTGATTTACAAGGCCAAACCATGAACGCACGTCTGTGATGTCTTTTGGTGTTGGAAAGTCCATGATAGCTTGCAGGTATCTCTGACAGGGTCTGACTTCATCACGAGTGATTTCAAAGCCGGCAAACTCGACCTCATCTGCTCCGAACTTTTCTGGGTTGAGTGTTATACCGTTCCTTCCACAGACGTCAAGCCAACGCACTGCCTGGAAGAAACTTTCTTCTAGGTCATTTGCCCAGAGTAAGGCGTCATCAATACACTTGGTTTTGTTTGGAATGTCTGTAACTACCTCATCATAGCGTCTTGTGTAACCATCACCTGAGACAATGTAGCCTTGTGGGGCGGTTTTGTATCGGTATCGTCCCCATGGCGTGATGAATGTTGTAAGATGTCGGTGTTCTTCATATAGTGGGAACAGCTATGATAGCCGTTCCAGGCATCAAACACATTGAGAGCCCGGAAGTCAAACTGTTCGTCTGAGCTGTCCATTTTTCTTAGCACATATGACCATTTCCGATGGCACCATGTGACAGGTTCTCCGATGGGGACTGGTTCCAGCACGCCCAACCGTACATTCTTGATCAATGCCTTCTTTTACTGCAGCTCGCCAGTGTATTGGAACGGGTACCGGTGTGTGATAGGCCACTGGTTCAGCGTTTGGATCCACCATAAGCTTCATAGGTGGGACATCCATTAGAGGCAGAGGCTGGTGTTTACATGTGTTGAATGTGCTGGACCTGTAGTAATCAAGAAGATACTCTTGTAGTTTTGAGCGGTTTTCTTTTGTAGGTGAAAATGACAGAACACTGGCAGTGGAGGTGGAGATTGGCGCTCAGGACATCAACATGGCACAGTGTTCTCTCCATGGACAGCTGCGGTACCGGTTTGTAAGGGCTGTATCTCTGGAAACCTATTGCTGATGATACCTAGCTGTACACATGCCTCTCTGCTCAGAAACAGTTTGTCTTTGTCTGAAGAGTCTGTAACATATGTCATCTGCCTCGTTTCAACAAGTCTACCACTACTGTCTTTGCTTGAGAACCGTAGTAAAGAGGCTCCGAGAATCTTGATACCGTCATTGTTAGCTGTGTGCATGCGCATTGTCACCGGGATAAGGTCAGATTTAGATAGTCCTATGCGATGAATAACTTTAAGACCGGCAGGGCAGCTCTGACAACCGGTGTCAGCCATAGCAGGAATAATGGTGGGCGCTGACGGTGTTGGCAGGTCGACTCCAAAGGCTGAGTAATCTTCAGGAAGAGATCGCACAGTATTGTTCATAAATGGCTGAGGCTTTGAGTTTCTGCGAAACCACGAGTCTGTCATGCTGTCGTAGATGTGATGATCTAGTGAAATACTTGGCCGTTGTCCGGTTTGAATAGTGTTTAGATTGTCATGCTGTGATTGAAGGGAATTCAGTGTACACAAGGTGTTAAACACAGCACTTTCTTTGTAAAGATTGTATTGGCTAGACTGTGTTTGGCGTTTTGGGATGTCCTTGCTGCGGCAGATATTCTCGAAATGGTGATCTCGATGACAAAGTTCACACCTGTGGCCATATGCAGGACACTGAGTCTTACGCAGTTGTGCCACACTTTTCTTCCCATGACCACGTTTCCCACAATAAGAACACAGGTCTTGACTGTCCTTGCTGAGGGCTTGCTTGGACCTTTTGTAGGAGCTGGTTGCCTCAACCGAATGAGAATCTAAAAGCCTTGAAGCTGAACGTTTTCCTGAATGTCAGGGTCAACAACACTTCGTGTGAGGACGTCGCGCATGATGGCATCTGTGTAGTTGATTTTGGCACTACAGTCAGGGCAGTCAATCACGAATTTGCAAATGTCAGCTTGCCCTCTGAGACGTGCACCAAAGTTTCTGACTGACTCATCATGGTCTTGTCTCATGTTATGTAATGTCACACGAGCTACCATTGTGTTCTCTTCACGAACAGCAAGTTTTCGAATGGCGGCTAATACATCGTCTACTGCCTTTTCAGGTAATTTGCCACCTGTTGTTCGAGTCAGGTCTCTGCGTAGGGGTTCGTCACAACACTCAAGCAACTGAATGACTTTGTCCTTGCCATTCAGTTTGGTTGCGGCCACATAGTCTGTCCAGCGTGATAGAAAGTAGGCCCAGTCCTCGCTGGTTCCAGCGGCGGTCACGGTAGGTCGCTTGACTTTCTCCACTTTTCCAGTCAGAACAGGTGCAGTTGTGTGTACGGCACTGTGGGCTGTGATGAGGGCCGCGACAATCGCTGCATCTAGGTCAGCGGTGCTTTAGTCACAGTCGGGAAACGGACACTGTACTGCAGGCATTGTTCTTGCGTCACTGTATCTTGACCATAAATAAGAGTTCTATCTATTTGTAAGTATCTTTATTCAACTGTATTACACAATGTTCAAGATCTGAAAATGATAAGAACAGAAACTATAATAAACCGATGAACTATAATAAACTGATAAACTATGACACTTATCCTATAATCCTAAACATTTCTCATTATAGATTAAAGCGCGATCACCACAATCAAAGTCAATCTTTTGAAAAGTACTATTAATTCAGCTGAATTTGATTTCAAAAAATGAGCATTATGTCATTTTTAAGTTTTCTTATTGTCAATAAAACTGATTTATTCTATTCTGTTTAATGTATGTACATGTACCCCCTAACTCTCTTAGCCACATTTTATTAACAATGAGAATAAGGGTTTAAAGGACTGTACACTTGGATTTTA
The DNA here is from genome assembly GCF_026571515.1 of Ruditapes philippinarum. Taxonomy (NCBI): domain Eukaryota; kingdom Metazoa; phylum Mollusca; class Bivalvia; order Venerida; family Veneridae; genus Ruditapes; species Ruditapes philippinarum. Next base: position 63,979 of record NW_026856948.1, on the reverse strand, counting down.
ACGCATCTTTTTCAAGAAGATAATTAAAACAACATTACCATAAAGCCTATTTCAGAAGCAAAACAAATTATATCTTGATAACAGGTAGAGATAATCATTTTTTGTTTTGTTTTTTCTTTTGCAATTTATGGTAAAAATATATTTCCCTGTTTATAATTCAAACCTTAATTGCATAGCCACCGTTGTTGTACAAGGAAATGAAAGGACTTGATTTATATGAAAACTTTAGCCAATTTTGTTCCAAATTGCCTTTATTTGATATGAAGTAGGTATTCCATAGGCATAAAAACAATATTGTTAGTAAGTAATTGAAACCTTTTAGATACATATAAATCATACATAGTTAATCGTGGTAATTTCATAACGAAAAAGTTTATGTTTAAGTCTGTTAATAAAGCAAATTACTTTTGGATGTCTTATTAAAATCACTCTATTTATTGTTATGATGAAATGTAAATAAGCTTTATAAGCTTTACAATATGCTCAATTTACAAAGGCATAGTATTCAGTGTTGATAAACCTTAAATATATAACTAAACAGTCATCCACTTATCCCATCTATGATTCTAATTATGAATCGAAACAACTGCACTGAAAAAGAAAAACAGATTCCTATAATTTAACTATGGTGCATTAAGTTTGACGGATTTAAGTGTATGGATTTTGATTCCTACAAAATAAAATAAACATTTTCTGTCTGTAATGTAAAAGTAAAATGCTCAAACAATGTACCTAGTAATCTAAGGATTGCTGGCCGCGTGGTATCAAACCTCGTCAGGATCAAGCCGTTGTTTTCCTATAGCAATTTTTTGCATTCATTGCTTAGTACTGAGTGGTTCCAGGAACGGATTGGAGAGTGTTTCAATAAGCTTATATATGGCTTGCAAGAGAGATATGATGATGAATACTGTATAATAAGTCATACACAATGTTATGCTGCAAGAACAAAAGAGATAAGCCTTTGTCACCAGTACAGAGCCAAGTCAGCTGCACATCCATGCATTTTGACCAGACTCTATACTGTTATTGGATGATTTAAAAATTCAACAGATAAAAGGGTAAATGATTCTTTATAGATTGTCTCTTGTAATGCGACCTCAATTCTTAATATATTCTCTTCTGTTATATGACTCTTTGTGACTCTTGTGTATAAACAGTTTCTTTAATCTTTCATTTTATCATTTAGACAGTACGAAATAAGTAACTATTAAGTAATATTGTTTGTGGTTAAGTATTCACTGCCACTCACATTTAATATAACATGTAAGCCAAACTTAGGTCATATAAAATGAAGTTAATGTCAAATTTAGTGTTCATTTGGATGATTTTGGAATTGCTACCTGGGCTAACTATAAAGTGGATACTTGTGAAGTGAAAACTACAATAATCATTTTTGCAACACTAATTTTTTTTTTTAAATTTTAAAACCCGTACTGCTTTACTTGTGCTTTTCCTTTTTGGTTTGGTGCCTGTTAAGTTCCCTTTTGATATCCTGTGTCGGGGGTTGGTGGGCGTTCATTGTGATTCCTTTCCCCCCCCGGGTTTTTTTGTTATTTTATATTTTATGTTGCATTTTCTTATTTGGGGGTACAATCTAAAATTTTACAGCCCAGTAATGAATGGTTTCCATTAGATACGTGTTTTTATCAATGAAAATAGTCCGTAATAAAAAAAATATTTTTTATATTTTAAAACTTGTTTTTGCATAGAAATTTAAATTAGATTGCGATGTTTTACATCCTTCATTACCTTCAAAACTAATTTCACACGGTGGGATTTATCCATCACTTTATTTAATAATTCAGGAAAACTTATTGCATTTCCATGCTTGTAATATAAATGATTGCATATATTGCTGTATCTGTCTACTTTTCACAGAAACAGAATATTACAAATATTGATAATAACGCGTCTAGAATTTTGTAAAATTTGATATGGTAATTAATTTGTCTTGCTGATTTTTAAGTTCATACTTTTCTCACCAAGATAAATTTAAAATTGGTTTGCTTTTGGTTTTGTTCAACTAGTCTACTTTTATTTATACATGTATTGTTTTTCATGGCTCTTTTATGGTGTCCTTTCTTCTATCTTTACATACAGTGTATGACATTGTATAATAACATAAACCTGCCATTTTAAGTGAATAATGCTATATCTTAACCGACAAAATATACATTTATGTGTTCAATTTTAATTTGATCACTCTAATTCAGACAACTGACCGTGGCTTTTAATTCATTCAAAATCAAATGGGTGATTATTAGATGTCTGGATGTTAGGTGACATGTGTGAAAGACTTCCAAATATGATGACCAGTTTTTAAAACTTTTGGTCCAATGTACCGACGATTTGGAGGCCTCTTTTCGTCAGTTTAGGATAACCTGCGGCATTGGTTGTTTTATAAAGTCTGTTCATAAAACACTATTTTGATCACGTTACATCTTCAGAACTATAACAGTAATTTACTTTATTGAAAATAATTCAAGCACTATGATAATATGTTCTGTTTCTTTAATATCTGAGAACGATTTGTGTTTACTGCTAACTAAGTATTATTGAAAGCAATTTTGATGGTTCAGTAGTTTATGAAAACAGCGCTATAATGATAATAGTGATAAGATAAACTGTATGTTCAGGTACTGCTAACCGGTTTTCATGATCTGCGGATAGAAGCAGTATATGGAGGCAGTACACAGTTTCGGCTGTTTAGTTTCGAATTGGCCAGGGTGAAATTTACAAATAAGAGACAGTTTTGAAATTGAAGTGGATATTTGAGGTTCTAAATGTTTATAGTTACTATATTTCAAGTTTCAATGACTAGTATTGTGTTTCAGTTATTTAGTAAAATTGAATTTAGTGGCGTTGACCCTTGTTTTTATGAGAGAGTACCTGTCGGATGCGAACGTGTGGTTTCTGGAGCTAGCGGGCGGTGAATCAGCTCTTCAATTTAGAGGGTATGCTGAAGACTTAGAATAGTGAAAAAAAGTAGGTGGATGGCACCCGTTTGGATGTTATTTTCAGATTGTGCATGTTTTAAGAAGGAAGAAACACTATAGCTTGTGATTTAAGTTTTTGACGTTAATATATTGTTGTATTTTGCGAATAGGATAATCCGCTTATTTTGTCGTTGATTTTCGCGACCAAAACAATGAAAAAACACAGGGCTGTGTGCCAGAAAAAACTTTTTTAGAAAAGGTGGACCATGTATTTTTAATTGTTTGCTGTGAGATACATATATACATTGTATATGTTAAATATAAAATGCATTTATTTCAGGTGTGTGATTACAGACTTGTGTGTGAGGTTTTGATTGTGGCGCAGTCAGTTGTTTGCCGAGAAGCCTTGAAAACTGTGTATTGCCCCCTATAGATACTGACACTCAACGAAAGTGGCAATGCTAAATGGTTCATTGTTAAACTTATATTATGAAATAACAGCAACCTTTTAAGTTGACACAGACATTTGTTAATTGTCATTTGGTTTTTATTTTTTTTTTTCATTTCTTGAAATATTTACGCATGTTTAAGGGAAAGATTTATTAATATTATTGAATCGAACTTATTTCCCCTAAAATAGTTAAAATCAAGCAGCTCCTATAACATGTCTGTTATAAGTAACTAATGGTAACAAGTGACAATTTATTGCAATTATAACTCAAGCAATTCTTTTGTAAATTTTTTTAAAATTTTGTACACTCTGATTTCTCTAGAGGCATTATTGACAAAACAAAAATAAGAAGAAAAGTTTCCTTTTAACTATTGTTTTTTTTTTTACTTTTAACTTCAAATATTTACATGTGGTTGTAAATTCGGTATCAGTAAGGATCAACTAGATTGTATTTCTTTGCATAAATGAATTGTTATCAATTGTTCAAAGTCTGTATTGATGTTTTCTATCTTATCTCGTCAATCACAAGCCGTTATCTTCTCTGATATATCCTTAATAATTGCTTCTATGCATATTATACTATTGTTAAAGCAGTTGTAGGCAGTTTAAGGCATAAAAACCTTAACGATACCGGTATATTGTGTGTGATTTGTCTTCTTAAAATCCGTACTGCTTCTCATAGTCATCTGATGCTATGAAGGATCTATGTAAAACGTACGTCATCATGTGTTTAAGGGTGGTTCATAATTTAATGATATCATTATAATTTATTCAATCAAATTCAAACACGAATAGACTCAAACAAAAGTGTTATAAAATAAAGTTATCTAAACTGTATAAATTGAAAGTCATGATTAACAAAGATTCCGTTATGACATTTTAATTGATACCACGTTTTTTTCCATATACCTTTCAAATGTAATGTTTTCTGGAAATGTGATAACTAACATAATATCTTATCAGTTCGTTAGTTGTTGTAATTGTTATATGTTAAGTTTTGGACAAAACATGTTGGGATATTAAACAAAAATGTGAAATGATATCAAGTTATATATCTGCTGAAACAAAATTATTGTTTGATTTTTGAAAAAGAATACTTTCAAAATGCATGTATGAAAGAATTATATTAGTATATTTCCTTAAAGAGAATGGCGCGTGCACAAATCCATTGCTAAACGGTAAAAACCTTGCTTGAAATAGCAGCATATTATTTTGTTCAAGAACAATTTATTCTCTTTTGTTACAATATCCATGTCTGTTAAATAACATAAAACAACTACATAGCTTCACTGTTTTTAATTTTTTTTTAAATATTTCATCAGATGTAGCTTTTTACCCTTTAAGATATATCACAAGACAACACAACTTACAATGCCTAATAATATATATTACTCGACCAGTATTGTATACTAGTAATATCAATACAATTTAGTACAGTGTAGCAAGATTTATGTTAATATTTTTATATTCATTTGTATTTCAATATGCATCATAACATAGAACTAAAGATCTCCTTGAAGTATTAGTATAAGTCATTGCCTGGCAACCTCATTATATACTCAATAAGGCCTTCATTAAAACTGACATTATGAGGTCATTATACACTGTTGAGTACAATATTAACTTCTGCTGGACAAGTACACAGTTGTCAAAACTTTACTGGACGAGGAGCTAGATTGCCATCAATTTTTGACATTTTGACAGATCTTTGTTACTTAAATTACAATAAAGATTTGATATCGACTTTTGGAATTTCAAAAATGAAAACAAGGCTAGATGAAGTATGATATGTATTTAATAAAGATATTTTGGAGTCTATTAATGAAGACGAGTCGGCATTTTGGTGTGGGATATAGATTTGATATGGATTCTTTTGACTCTGGAAATGATAACGAGTCTAAATTGATAAGATTGGGTGGCCCAATAATGATTTATATTAAAACATCGCGTGGTTCAAAGTGCCTTGATTACATCCTATAAGGTTTGAATAAAAAAAACAATATCAATATTCTATGAATTTCTTTTCTTGATTTACCATAATGTGATTTCAGATGAAACATATAGTTATGAATTTATTAATGTGAATGATTCATTTAATATGGATCATTCTGTATAATCTACAATATACATTATTAAATCTAAATCTTTATTATTCTTAACTTTGTGCGCTGTAAATTAAATACATGCGTTTTTAATGATTGTAGTGTTCATCGAATATAAGACCAAAATGCTGAAAGCATTAGTTACATTTTGTAATTTAATTTTAAAATGTCTGTTTATACAGAATACTCTTAACTAATTAATGATTTTGCATCTAGTTTTTGTACAATTGATAAACAAAAAAAAAAACATTTTTGCCATGATTTACAAAATGGCGACTCTATAATGACCAATTAACTGACACATGTATTTTGCATTCATATCTGTTTTTATGATATAGTTACCTGTTAAAATGCAAAAGTAAATTAAATTATAACGTGGTGAAACGGGGCCCCTGAATGAATGGTCTGCCTAAAAGCCATTTTATTTCTTATCAGTTTAGATAACTTTCGTGTTACAAATTGATGTTCAATTCAAACATCTTCTGTTCCAAATGTTGAAGGCACAAAAATAACCAAACCTTCATATGTTTACTTTGCAATGTTTTGCAAATGCATAGTTCCTCAAGTGGGCAATACAATGAGAATTTTAACACATTTAATACTTAAGAAATAAAGAAGCGTTTCTATCTATGCATACTAAAGTCCTTTTAGATTTTTAATTATTTTTTAATTTCTGCTCTCCGATCTGAACACGCTGCACTATCACAAACATTCACAATAGCCTCAAGATTGATATTTTCTTTGACATGTTTGAAAAACTCCTTTTTTGCCTAATGCTTTGGAAACATTAATGGTAATCAAATAATTAATAGATCAAAATATAAATTATTTTAAGAATAAAAATCATAAAGTTCATGAAAACATCAATTTAGGTCATATTAAATGATATATTTGAATTCTTTTTGATCTAGGCATTCCTCGATCAAATAAAAAATACCTTGATGAATCCATAAATCTTTAAGGGATTTGACAAAAAATGAGAAACACTGTATACAAAATAATATAATTATCAGGTTTATAGTTTTAGATTGTGATCCATATATCAAAACAATGCTAAATGCAAAGCCTTTGCACAGATAAAGCAACATGCTTTATATTATTAGCTCATTTATGAACAGAACAAAAACGATACGTATACTATCAAAGAATGCAATTCTATTCACATTTGTAACCAAATTATGGTTGGTCGATATCATTAACATTAGGTTGTTCTTCATTTCAATGATACATGGTTTCTAGAGTGACATTGAATATAAATTGGCCTGAAAAAAATCCAGAAAAACGTTTATTCTCATTTTAAAACCAATCCTTTGCTGCAAGATATAAATCCCTATTTGACTCATATAATTAGAAAAAAACATACATAAGCCGTTTGATTATTATGAGATCTCGTATTTTTATAATTAAGAGGAAACAGGGAATGGTATGAATGATAGAAAAACTCGTGTTTAACAGATCTATGGATTTGTAAATACCTCGTTCATGTTAACATGTTGAATTCTGCTAAGATGGGTTTTATTGGGGAGAGGGGATGGTTGGTAGATTTATTAACTTTCCACGAACAGGATTATCAAACCAAGCATGCATCAGTTTTGATATTTTAGTTTAAGGCGTTTCCTTTTTTGTATATTAGAATATACATTGCGTTATCTTTGAAATTTGGCTCGTGGTAATTTGGTCAAGCTTGGCCAATTTATACACGTCTTAAAGTTCAAAATGTAGTCATTACTCGATAAACAATGTAGTTTAAACCTTTTAAAGTATGAACAAATAAGTAAATAAGTGAATTATAGGTTACTGTTCATGGTATCAAAATACATTTTGAAAAGAAATTGTATTAATTGTAAACTTAATTCTTACTCAAATGACCTTTCAGTGTTTCACACAAGCTCAATTTTTTTTTGAGGTCCCTGTTTCACTACTTCGTGACTAAATGTCCTTTTAATTAAAACAGAAAACTTAATCACAAAAAACACAACTGAGTAAAGAGAAAAGAATGTGCGTCTGATAATTAGACTGAATGTCGCATCGCCCTTTTGAAATTTATAACAGAAAAAATGAATGTTTTCTTGTTTATAAACTACACAAAATGATAGGATGATGTCTAATTGGTATTTTTTTTATTTGCCCGAAGGCCATCTAAAATGAGTTTGAATTCCTGTAAAATTAACAGGGAAGTACTGAATATAAGAATAATTTTCATTGGTCATTTCAAAACTACAACTGAATTCTGAGAATTCCATTGGCCATTTTGTAAATAAAATGTAAAAGATAGCTCTTGTCATTCTGAAATAAAATATAAAGGATAGTACTTGTCAATATCATATGAAATTAAATGTGAAGGATAGTTCTAAAATTAAATGTAGGGTATAGTTCTTTAACTTTCTAGCTAAATTCCTGAAATATTTAAGTTTTGTTTTAACATACTTCCTCCCACAAAACAATTCTACATAGATGTTGGTGTTAGAAACTGAGTTTACTTACTGAAACGCGACATATTTATTTAGGAACACATACATCTCACAGTCTTCCATTTTTCGAGAGATAAATAATCCTTATTCTGTCAAATAAATAAATATATGTATCGAAAATTTAGAAATAACATATTCAAGTTAACCAGGTTTGCTTCGGCAAAGTATCTTTTTACAGATATTTCTTTTTTATAACTTAAAAGACATATTTTTCGGGGATAGTTCAAAACTTAAGCTAATGTAGTCATCTTTTTTAACCTTTTGTTCGTTACAAATGGCATGTACCCAACGTCGTAATGAATTCAGCATTACTGAAGTTATGTAAAAAATTGAAAATGTTTTGAGTAAATTTCTTATAACACTATTACCAGTCTATTGATAAAAATCATTTTGATGAAATATGATATAACAAAAAAACAAATAAAATAGAAAATAGATAAACAATAGCCAATAGATAAACATTTTGTACACCTAAGTTTTAACCGTTGACAAACTATTGCTGCACTTATTTTTTCTTTTGAAATGACATTTTTACAATTAGTAGGGAATATTACATTATTTAGTTTTTGTTTTATTTTGTTGTTTATTTTTCACAAAAATACGAGAGGTTATCCAAAAATTCGTGGACTTTCTTTGTTGTGTAAAATATACTTGAGATATTGATTTGAAATTCTTACAATGCTTAGAATAAGACATAATAAATAAACACAGAAAAATTCATGTCAGTAGCTTCTTATATTACAACAATATTTAATTTTACATAAACACGTGTCGGCTACAGCAGCACACTCTAAAAATTTATTAACGTCAACGTCATAATAACGTATACAATTTGTGCTTCAACGTTACGCAGTCAATGACCGTTACTGCTTCTCAAAGTTACGACCATCACTAATTTGTTTATGCCACTTAAACACTCATGATCGTAATATTTTATTTTCTTTGTCCGTATGATGATTTTTTAAAATGTTTTTGCAGGTGTCATTCCCAAATTCCCACAAAATTTAATGATCGCGCAATTTTCTATTTTCTGCATGTCCGTCATTTTCCCGTTGTAAACAATATTGGCGTCTAGCGTTTCTAGCGATTTCAACAAAAGTTAACGGAAGTGACGTCCACAATTTTAAAGAATTACTTAAATGACATCATAGAAGAAACATGTTATGTTCTGCGGGTTTTCTACGTTAATTATTAGTTTTATAGCAAAAAATATACGATGAATAACTGCACTTTTCTACCGTGCGCCGGATGTCATGTATGTGCTTATTTAAAAGCAATGTAAAATCATTATTTATTGGCACAATTAACTGTTCCTTTCAAAATGTGTTGATAATATTCTGCAATGTATGCTGACAAAATATCATTACAATACACGTTGACATTCAAGAGATATTTAAAAAGTCCACGAATTTTTGGATAACCCCTCGTATTTACATCATTACTCAATGATGAGATATTTTTGTTTATATGGACATTAAATAATAATATGAATACCTATTTAAACGGAAATTACAAAATTTTGTTACTGCTAATCTTTTTCAAGAAACGAAATGGAATCAAGAAATGGAATATTACATGTAGTAAATTTAAATTGTCATCACGGAGTCCTCGTTGATAAATATTTTCTTTTCATTTGTACAATTATTATGACTTTATTGTAACTCTTTTATAAAAAATTTAAATTTAAAATTGTTTAAAGTTAGAAGCAATGAATATGCATGTTTTAAAGGTTTTTTTTGTTGTTGTTTTTTTAATCACAATGATTTCTTGCAATCATGTCTTTAAAGTTTGGAAATGAGCATCAGACAAGAACATGGCTGATGAATAGAAATAAAAACAGAACATTATGTTGTAAACGTTTTTTTCCTGACTTTGCTTTTAATGTACTAAGAAAATGCATTGAAACTATTATCGAGGATATATCAGAAAAGATACGGCTTGTGATTGAGGATATAAAATACAATTTACAAGATAACAGGAAAATATCAATACTGACTTACGAGAATTCAGAACAATTCATAAATGCAAAGCTATGCAATTGATCTGAATCTGACTCTGTTAATTTCCAAATTTCCTTTCTTATATAAAATGTTTAAATCAAACCAATAATAGATACTAGGAGGGAAGGTTGGCCTTTGTTTTTTCTACCTTTTTTCTGATAGTTCATAATTTATCAAATATTTTCATTATGACATTCTTTACATACTCTACCGAACATTCCATATAAATTATTATACAGAATAATGAATAATTTAAATGTTACAGATACGAGACATTCTCAGATATAAAAGAAACAAGACATATTAATCCCACACTAAGTTAAATGATAATTTAAAAATGATTTTTAAAATATGTTTACCTTTTTATACATATATCTATTTATTTATTTTTGGAAGATGTAACATATGACACTTAATGCAACCAGCGTGTCAGCTTATCACTTTAGAGAGCTTCAAATCGTTGAAATATTTCTTCCCGCTTTCTAGTTTTTCACAAAGCCAAAGACTACTAAGATATCACATGATCTAATAGTGTTAAAGTAACATTAACAATTTACTTGTTCGAACATTTGAATGATTTTGACCAAATGAGGACGATACTTATTTGTTTAACAAAAGAAATAAGGATATGTGTATTTTTCTGTCTAATCATTCTGTGTTGTATCTTTATTGTAAAAAATGTTGCAGCTCACATTATAATTATCATTAATGCAAGATTTCTATTCTGTATTTACTTATTTAATAACATATAACGTAAATGCACAAAATCTTTTTGTCTGAATAATTTATATTTCTTTTTGTTACAAAATGGCAGTTCTAACAAATAGTTTTGAAGAACTTATGCATGTAACATGTTTATCTACATATGTATAAATACAAATGTACATCAAAAAACTGCAACACAACTGCTGTAAACTTGAACGTTAATGTTTTATTAATGATTTGATTATACTTATTTTTGCTAATGTATCAATAGAAAATAGGCAATGCATGCTTATATCCGAGTAAGTTGACCAACTTTAACAAATGAATCACGTGGATAAAAGTGTCATCATTAGTAACCAATCAGAATAATTCAATTTACCCAGAAAGCTGCGGGATTATGAAAGTTACACAGTTAATCTAATAAATAACCTTCAAATAAATATAATAAACTTCAAATATAATTTGACGCACATAGATACGAAGTTTACGTAAACGTCGTCTGGCTTTATCTGATCATAATAAAAGTGTCAGACAAATTAATTACAATAAACATGTCAGCTGCCTTGCTGATGAATAGTTTCCATATTTTTGCGTAACATTAATTTAACCAAATGTTACTTATAAAATCGAAATAAAATTGATCAGTAGAGAAAGGTATTAAAAATCTTCATGTCATTTGATTAAAATTAAATTATGAAAGAAAAAACTGCATAACACTTCTATCTTCGGTAAAGTAAATACTTTAAATGATAAAAATACGTAATGTATTTATGTTGTTGCTTACCTGATAACAACAAATTGTAAGATATTGGCTGCAAAATGGTAGTTATAAATGTATTTTTGACTGCAGGAATAGACAGTCATGGCAATCTGGACATTAAATCAATCATTCAAAACAATAAAATATAATTCAAATGTGATATTGACAGCTTTAGATCTACCCCTATTTTTATAACGTTTAATATGAAAGAATGTTAAAGGTCCATTATGTCTCAGAAATGATATCATTTTCATTTCTCAAAAACATTCTATTTTTTTTTTGGTTCCAAAACAATACTCATTTGCCATATGGATAATCTATCTTTGCTTCTTTTGCTATGTTGGCAATTGGTATAATTATAGTGAATAAGTATTTATATGGAAGTGAAAATACTACTTTGTTTACATGTTGCTACCTTTACGACACATTATTGCACATTCAACTGATAAACATCTAACATACTCTAAATCTATTATTAAAACATTATTTAACACATGTTAGGTTTTTCTAAAGAATATAATAAATATGAATTTTTGAGGCATAATGTGCCTTTAAATAAAATAAATGATACTTAGCTTCGTGTTAATGTCCAAATAATTGAATGAAATTATATTTTAAATAAGCAAAGAATACATCCATATAGTTTAGAGGACATAAGCTGTCAAGAAATATACAAAGGGTCTATAGATATAAAATCCAAATGAAACACTCGTTCGCCTTTGTTTTGTGGAATTTTGAGTGTAGACAAATCTATATACTTATTTTAGCATGTAAACGTTTACCGGCACACGGATGAATATAATTGGATTTTACTTCCAAAAGTATGTATATTATTACTTTTTCTAAATTCCTGTGAATTTTCATGTTTGTGGTAAATAAAGATACCAAATCCTTGCTGTGGACTAATGAACCACTTTAAAACATCTTTTTGAATGTTGTCAATACTTACTCAAACATTTCAAATAAATGTTGTATAACATTTAAATCTATCAGACGAAATAATTTCATATAGTTTGAATTCCTTTGATATCTATTGTATTTTTGTACTGTTGCTAATGAACAGGCTAATCATGTTGATGTAAGGGGCGTCCGTGGCCGAGTGGTTAAGATCGTTGACTTCAAACTACTTGCCCCTCACCAATGTCTGTTGGAATCCCGCCAGGTCTTCCTCCGCCTGTAAAGCTGGGAAGTCACCATTTGACCTATACAGTGTTATTCGGACGTAATACCCAAATCAAAACAAAACAGTTAATTAAATTTATTAGTATAATTAATTCTTTAATTCAGTTCCACATTTATATCTTTATAAATTTGATATTTTTAAAATGATTTATATCAAATTATATTCAGTAAATAAATTACTTGATCGGATAAATATTCTATATATTAATTTCTTGCCAAAAAGTAAGCCAAAATAAGCTTTAATCATATTTAATTACGGGTTTAATTCTACGAATGTTTATAACTGACATAACTTAAAAAAGAACGTCTAAGATACATAATCATATAAACGCTTTCAATTATCATAAATACAGCCATTTAGCTTAAGCAGTTCTCAGTGAAATTGACGTTTGCTTACAAACGGGGCCTTTGTGGCTGCAGAATAATCTTTGATTTATATAAGATTTCTAGTTTGTACAGATATTTGGCATGGTAGTTCTAATGGTATACAGTTAAAGCCATTGATCACTGTAAATATAAGATATTCTATGCCATTTATCTTATAAGAACATACATGTACATGGCCCCGGTCTATACTTGGTATCTGCACAAATACTAATCGAAGGTGAGAAACTCATTTTCAAAGTCTGGCTGCCGCGAAATGATAGAAATTAGTAGTTACAATAAAACGAGCTAAATATCAAATTAAATGCATCCAGAAAGCACCTAACAAGAATGTGTTAGTCTTGCTTTTCCATGCCATTGAAAGAGGCACTTCCTAACAAATTCAACCTCAATCCTTTGCGGTCAGATATAAATCCCTATTTGACTGGTATAATTAGAAAAAAAACAACACACTCCATTTGATTATTATGGGATCTTGTGATTTCGATAATTGAGAGAAAACATGGAGGAACGGAAGGAACACATAAGACAGTGATGATAAGATAGTTTGTGTATGTTAGCATAGACGCTTCTTAGCACAACTAAACACTGCTTTAACCTTATAATTCACACTAGTGGCTTATTAACAGATTGTGAAGTTAAAAACCTTTTTCATTGCGAATAAATTAATTTGTAGTTTCAACAGAATAGATGTGTTATACTCAGTCTCAATGCAATCTTGTAATTTAAGACAGAAAATTTTTACGGAGTACTCGTTGCTTTTAATTTGTACCATTATGATGGTTCTATCATAAACTTTTATCCATTAAATTAAATGCATAATGAAAAATGTGTATCAAGTAATAGCATGCCTGATAGAGAGGAAAACAAACACATATTGTTGTGTTTCTTTCGTTCTGATTTTGCTTTTAATGTACTATAAAAATGCATAGAAACTATTATCAAGGATATATCAGAAAAGATACGGCCTGTGATTGATGATATAAAATACAATTTACAAGATAACAGGAAAATATCAATACTGACTTACGAGAATTCAGAACAATTCATTAATGCAAAGCTATGCAATTTATCTGATTCTATCTTTTCCAAATTTTCTATCAAATACAATTTTTTTTCAAATAAGCAGTGATAAGTGCTAATTACCAGCGGATGATTATAAATTGTATTTGATGTGACTTTATCTGTACAAAAAGGAAATTACTGAAGAAATACAGGTTGTATTTACCATAAATAGACAGAGAATGGCATATTTACACAGTTACAAACCGACTTCATATGTTCCATCCAATGAATTGTTATTCGTCTCAATTGGCCACTAACCTGAGAGTTGTAATAAAAACCGTCTTATTCAATTATCACTTTTAAATTTGATACTATTACTGGATCAAAACAGCTAACATAACTCAAATATTATTATGTAATTAGATAAATAAACACATTAAAAATGAAAAATGAAAGCATATTGTAATTGAAAAGTGGCTGCTTCTACATAAAATGATGCTCTTCTTCAAGATACAGCATTGAAATTGAATTACTTATATCATATTCTGTCTGTAAATACATCAACTCATAATCAGTACAAGAATAGGAGGCGGGTTGATCCTTGTGTATCTTTCCTCTTTTTGTACCTTATCATCAAATATCCACCTTATACTATTTGATAACTTTATTATATATTAACCGTCTGTTCGTACTTAACTTCACTTCCAAAATTACTTATCAGAAGACTTTGTGAGATATAAACACAAAACTTTCTCAGATTTAAAATAAATATAACATATTAATGTACGCTTAGATTATAATGCTAATGTTCTTTAAAATATAGTTTCATCTTTTTGAAGATGTAAAGATATAGCAATCAATGTAAGAGTAAAACATTTAGAATCTTTGTGGGAATTTCAACTTAAAACATCAGAAACATAATGCCCTTGTCATATGAAATTTTAAAAGATCTTCAATATCCTATATATTTTCGTTTAATATCATCTTAAATAGTTTTAGATACTTGTGCTATTATCAGGTTTTGCAATACGTTTATCAAAACGTTTATCAATACGTTTATCAGTGAAACAGATGCAACAATTTATAAGCATTTAATAAAGGAGCATGGGCTGCAGTAGGTTTAAATTCAAGATAGTTAGAATTTTGATATATTTTGTCACCGGCAATGAGGATTGAAATTAGATTTAAAGGATTTATTTATAAGTTAATATGTACTAAACATCCTAATGTAAAATAGTTATTTATGTATACAATATTATTATTAAAGAATGTTTATCAATGCTATACAATGCATTATAATTACATAGAGGATATTTGTTTGTTTGTGTGTAAGATGAAATTTTATTTCATCGAGTGGGCTTTAAAAACAGTATTCTCACGAGTGGCGTAGCCACGAGTGAGAATACTGTTTTTAAAGCTCACGAGATGAAATAAAATTACATCTTACACAACAAACAGACAAATTTTCTTTTTATTTTATGCTTTAAAACAAGTTAAAACGAAATTTCCATAATTTTAACGTTAATATTAAAATCTGTTTTCCCCATTGAGAGCCCCATTTAGAGGGAATTTCTCATTAAAAACAAGAAGTCTTGAGCTGAAAAATAAGTCCGCTAATCAAGGTTGAATGACGGTGATATTTATTCATTTTATTAAAAAAATATGAATTATTGCTTGTTTTAATAATAAAAACAAACAATTCTTTTAGGAGAAAAAGTCCAACCATCCATCCATATTTCTGTTACTTACTGCGAATTTATATTAGACCTGGCTTTGTAAAATGTAAGCGGCAGCCATTTTTTAAAGTTGTGTATTTCATGGGAGGAAAATAATTGTGTAAGATTCAGAAGGGTATAATTTGGATTTGTTAGTCATACACCTTTTTAAAAGAAAGAAAACTTATTTGAGGATTGTAACAGACAAAAAATAAGTGTTGACAGAAGTGAAAACATTCAGAAAAGGAGCTAGGAAAATGGAAAACTTGGAAGCTTGCTAAGGCTTTGTAAGGAACGCTGGGTTGATTTACTTATTTTACGAGTGATGGCTGTCAATGCTTTTCAATTTTTCATAAAGCATACGGCAGTTATTGCTCGTAGGATACTTTAATATGCCCAAATGTCATCAAGAGCAGTTTAGCATGGGGAAGGAATGTGTTTTTCAGACTGTAAAAACGAAACAAAAAAATTAAGAGACGAAATTTAGTGATTGGAATTTGAAGGAATAGAAGTAAGTTTTCTCTCTTTATTACTTTTGACATTTAAGTTATTTATCTATTTCAGCTTTGCTAGTTTTTTAACAGCCTGATATTGTCAGAATTGTCAGTAAAAATAAAATTGAGGTACCACATGGGGAAAATCTTAAAAAAGTAGTTTCGTCATTGAAAAAAGTGAAATTATATTTTGATAATTTTCACTGTGAAATTATCAAATATAATTTTCACGGATAAATCAGTAATCCACTGAAAAGCATAAAATAAAACTCAGTAATAATCAGGGTTAAACATAATACAAAAAAAATATCATTATGCCATATCCATTATCCTTAGAAATCTGTAGCAAAATGGAAGTAATTAGAAGTAATTACTTTATTTATAATTTCGAATACTTGTCTGTTACTACGAAAGTGTATATAATTTAAAAGAGTGTCTCGGGTACATAGAAACTCTCAATTATCAATGTTACAGCAATTATGTAATATAGTTCTTAGAAGAAATGTCAGGAGACCTTAGTGACTACACAGTTACATGATTTCTTTATTTATATATAAAGTAAAATATTGCCAGTGTCGTCAACATCACATACATTAATTTGTTCTGCGTTTACAGTATTCACTACATCTATGTTTTTCTAGAGATTTTGTAAAATCATTCTGTGTGCAAGTAATTAGAATCAAATACATTAAACTTATATCTGATATTCATTTTCCGTTGATTATGAATTATTTTGAAGAAGTTAATTCATTGTACGATATTAGATTTATCAGTCAGAACTAACATTGATGTTTTACATCAAACAGAATTTAATCTATTGAACTGTGTGTTCTTTACATTATACTTAATTAAATATATATATAGACAAACTTTGGGATATACACTATGTATTTTGAAGCACTTTTCCCCAAAATATGCATTTTTCATTTAGTTAAAGATGATCTGTAAATAAACATTCAAAAGTGTATTTTAATATTTAACTTTCATTCCTTTGAAAGATCAAAGATAAGATGAAACCAAAAGTACTTTATCTTTAAAGCACTGCGGATATTTTTTTCAACATTTTAAGTTGATTGTATCCACCAAGGAAAACATTATCTGTATCATTTATAGCATATAATTTTTGTAATTGAACATTTAACTTGAAATTCAAAATAAAAAAGTGCGTGTTTAGGGTAGGTACATACAGAGCTAATGTACTTTTTAAAAATTTTAATCGCAAGCAAACACTTTAATAATAAATGATTATTATTGAGATCACTCATGCAGGTTAGAAATATCTCCGTTTCAATATCTTAAGGAAATTTCGATTGTAAGATTACCGTTCACAGTCAGGGCAATGCATTTAAAGACGGTGATACTTCTTACATTAAAATCTACTCCATCATTTTCCCGAGGATTATTTAGGAAACAGTCTAACTTAAAACCCACTATTGTTTTTGAGATGCCGATATCTATGTTGCTGGCGTGTATTTGAATGTGTATGTGATTTTAAAGCAGAAAGAAATGAAATAGTGATTTGAAACCTTACATTCTAAGGGCCAAGTGATACAAGCTACTTGTTAGTTTAAACAATTTATTTCAATTTATACAACATAAATATATACAGAAAGCATATACAAACACATTTTTATAAAGAGAATAACATTTAAGTTATAGCTAGAATGTGTAAAACAACAAAAATATATTTAAATCTTTGCAATCTCTACCTAAAAACAACAATAAATTGATGGGAAATTCCTAGATATTACTGACAAAGATATATCAGAGAAGATAAGGACCATTGATTGACAAGACAGAAATACAATTTACAAGATAAAAAGAAAAGATCAATATATATCTTTTGGGAGAAATCTGCGCATTTTTTTTAGATTTTATCCATTGTCCCAAATTTAGTAAGTCATATGAAAATTCAAACATGTTTAAATTCCTTCTAATAAGTATTTGGGCTGTGGTAAATATTTTGATTGGAAAGGAATATTTTTGAAGTTGCTACACGTGTAAATTTCTTTAATTTGGTTTAAAGAAACAAAGAAAAACTAAGACTTTTCGCAGTAAATAATTGTTATTTATTGCCTCCAGAAAATATTCACAAAAAAATACATGTTTTATGCTAACAATTGATTAACATGTTTGCCGAATGATTGATGGCTTTTTAAAACATTTCCATTTAATATGAATAGATGTATTAATGACAATGATACAAATGTTATCTACACCATTATATCATGTTTTTATCACTATATTGTTTTTGATAAATGATGATATCTGTGTCAGGTATAAATATATCAATTATGTTTTATCTGTTAAGGAAGAATTCTTATTTCATCTTAATTTCACATTAAGTTGCAAGAAAGAACCATAGTTACAACAACAAAAACATATCTGAAAAGATTATATTTTAACCAATACAATTTCTTCTTATATTTTACTTGATTCACATGATTTAACTAGAATCCAGAGGTACATATTTAATTATTTAACTAAATGTTCCAGAGACATATGCTTGTTAAGTAAGAAAGATTAAATAGATAATTGTCATTTATTTTAATGGCAAAATACATACATACAAACTAAATAACTACAAATGATTGTAATTTTACTTTTTTATTACAACTAATTCTGAAGCCAAGTATGTTATCATAGTCAACGAATATCCATAACGTTTGCGGTGAAACACAAAATATTATCTAAAGGAAGCATAACAAAAAAATGTGTGCAAAGTAAAAAGAAAACTTAGTGTTTGAAATTATTTTTTGTCCAATATGATCGCAGTATTTCAAAAGAATCGTAACACATTTACTTTAGTAAATCAGCAAACTGTTAATCAGTCTAATAAATCGGCTGTTTATAAAAATAATTTAAAATACTAAGCTGGTTAACATTTATAAGTACGTATTCGCGCCTCTGACCAATCTAATTTTGTTAATACATACTTATAACATAGCTTATAATCAGAGAACAATTAATCCGTAAATACATATTTACAATCATTGACTATGACAAAAAATACCAATCCATAAATACCTAAATTTTAACAATCATCTTTCTCAAAACACTTTATTCTTGATGTGATGACAGTATTCCTATTTCAAACCTTAATGTACCATTCTTTATTCATACAAATGTCAACAAAATCTACTTCATATAGCAAAGAAATAAAAGAAATATTCTTATGAATTAAAACTGTAATAATATGTCTATAAATAAATAATGAAGGTCTGGTAAGGAACATGATATTCGTAACCTCTTAAAAAAGCGTTACCACTTGATTGCAATTGAAATGAGCTCATGTGTAAACAAATAATATACTCGCCCTACACGTTTAAAAGTATTGGCGATATGAACATACTTGTATCACAGATACATACTAAATATACATGTGCAATCTGTACAAAAGAGATTTGCTCAAATACAGAAATTTAAAAGTAATCAAAAGTATGCAAACTGGATTGGATAACAATCCTTTTTTTGTAAAGTACCAGAAAGACTGACATTCATTTTTTTTAATAATTTAACAAATAAAACCTCACACATAGTTAAAGCCAATAGAAATCAGGCAATATGCAAAAGCATATGAAACAGTGAAGCATGAAAAACTAGAATGTTAAAGAAATACGGATTACGTAAAATGATTTAAGAGACTGAAGACATTAAGTTATAGCAAGGAAATCACTTCAGTTGTGTGAAATTGCACGAAAAATGATTCCGCAATGCTCATTTATTTTATGTTTTTTCAAGTTATATATCATTCCAGTGTTCGTATTTGAGATAGCAAATGTTCTCGTTTCAATTGATAATATCATCTGCATGTATGTTTCTGATGGTGTACTTGGAATCATGAAATGATCACATTTGATTTTTATACATTCTTATAGTATATATTATCAAATATCCCTTTGGTTTGATAAGGATAAATGTGTCCCTTTGTTTCTTTATGTTCAAACAAATATTTAGGATATGGTATGACACACATACTTATAAATTCAATGCCCTATATAAATATGCTTTGCTATCTCATTTCACACGTTTTTATCTGCTAAACAAATGGCCCTTATTTTTGACACTTTACTGAGTGATAACTTAACTTCGCAAGTCTTACTCTGTCTTTTCAAATACACCTTTTTTCAATATCTTAAAACAATATATTGGCCTGAATGTCTTTATATATAAAGATAAATAAAATATTATTCATCAAAAAAAATGTAAATAACTGACGCTGTCTTTTGATAAAATCAAAAGCATTTTTCAGGTAAATTATCTATATTCTATTTGTGTTTATTCTATTATGCGATTATACTACTGTTTTTTTTCTTGACTATCTAACATGGTAAAGTAGTTAATATAACTATACAATGCAATGCAATTATCACAAAATCCCGAAAAAAGCCATTATGTCATTTTGACACCAGTATTAACAAAAAATCGAAACATGTGACCCCACCCTGTTTAACTTTGAACATGTAAATGTACCTTATCATGAAATAAACTTTTGTTTGCTTAATCGACTTTATTTACAATCTTATTTATAGTGTATAATATAAACAAAGACTAGCTGTTGACAAATAGAAAAGCCGTAGCTTCTGTTTTTCTTAATATAGACTCCAGTGAGTTGATTTCTTATACGCTGATAAGAATAGTTTCGTTTCTATACCTTCGATTGTGTTGTGTGTAAAATGACACATATTATTAATAAAACGGGTTTTATGTTAATAAAGGTTACCACGTTACAGAAAATACGAAAATATTAACTAGAT
Organism: Ruditapes philippinarum; assembly: GCF_026571515.1. Classification (NCBI taxonomy): domain Eukaryota; kingdom Metazoa; phylum Mollusca; class Bivalvia; order Venerida; family Veneridae; genus Ruditapes; species Ruditapes philippinarum. Next base: position 43,017 of record NW_026856948.1, on the reverse strand, counting down.
GAACTACCTTACTTCTTATATAATGACCTTTTTAGAGACTCCACTGAAGCTTTTACATGACGGGACTGGAACCCCCTGCCCCAAGATTTGTGAACAATTTGTTGTAGTTCTTGACCAATCACTTGTGTGCAAATTTTGAGGTCATTCCGTTATCCTTTTTTCAGACTAATCTTTTTGTGTGACAAAAAATAGAAGTAATACAAGGCTTTTCACTTAACCGGGCTAATAATCGCAAAGAAAATCCATATTTATTTAATTATAAATACATTTCTACATTATTCTTTGCTAATTGTTTACATTTAAGGTACATGAATTGACTTATGTAAGAACTTCAAATTTTAGGCATTTTGATCTCAGTGGAGCTCCTTTAAAATTGTTTTTTAAATGTTTATCAATATATCAAGACTTTAATAATAATTATTTTAATTAATGATTACATTATTTCACATGCAATAACTTTCTTTTTTGTTAGATACTAAATATATGGCATTTGCATGATGAAAGATACGAGTGTTATGGACATGCCTGTAGAGCATTCATGATATATGTTTTAATAGTTTCAGAGGAAGATGCGCAATTTGCTTTAAACGTCGAAATAGTCGACACATTCCATTGTTTTAAATATGACATACCGTCACAAGTACAATCAATAGGCACTCCGCTGAGATAAAAATAGGCCAATGACGTGACGTTTGTCACTGCAACAGGTACATGGTCAAGATGCGTATGTTCTAAAGCTATATAACTAAGATAAGGATTATGCCTGAATGCATTAGGCGATATATATGTGATAGGATTTCTGTTAATATTTAAAATCATTAAAGAAGTCAATCCTGCTAAATCTGGTGTTTCAATTGTCGTTATATGATTTTCCAAAATGTAAATTGTTCGTAATGATTTTAACTTGTTCAATGCATAGGGTATTCTTTCAAAATGGTTAAGTTGCAAACTTAAGAAGGTAAGTTTTGAGTCACTTGGGACTTTACTGTTTTCTATATATTGAAGTTTATTATTATATAGAGATACTGACGTTAGTGATGGAAACAAAGAAAACATGTCTGGAAATATATGGAGGTTATTCGAATCTAATTTTAAGGTAGTTACAGAAGTCAGTTTTCTACTACACGGCTCTAAAATTGAGGATTTATTCTCCTGTAGGTTGCTATTATAACTAAACTCAAACGACGATAGATGACTGAGATAACATATTGCAAAGGGCACCTTTCCAAGTTTAGATTCCTTAACGGAAAGGTATGTCAATGTCTGCTCAAAGCCATGAAAGGCATGAATGTCTAAATGCGAAAAGGGTATGTGATTTACAGACAATGAATGCAACACTCGAAGGAAATGAAGTTCATGTGGCCATTCTGTAAAATGATTGAAGTCAATGCTAAGTGAAATTAAACTTCTGCCTATATTTGACATAACTGATTCATCAAGTGAATGCAAAGGGTTATCAAGAATATTAAGACTTCTTAGTTTGAAAAGATTTCCTATTGCCAAAGGTAAAGTTGTAAGATTGTTGCTTTGCAGCTGAAGATTTGTTGTATTTTCAATCCCACTAAATGCATTTGTTTCAATTGTCTTTATCTTATTACCATCAAGTCGTAAATCTATTTCTGATGCGTTGACTGAACTAAAATTTCTAAATGCATTATTGAAAATAATGCTCAACTTATTTGTATAAAAATACAGATATAACTTATTAACATGATAACTAGATTGTTTAATAGCAGGGATGCTCGTTAAACTTTTACTGTCACACCTTATGTAGCTGCTTCCAGAACTTCCAGAACACGTGCAAGGTGACGACACTGGACAATTATCGACGAGAAGAAACGCTGAAGGTGACTCAAGAAATGCTGCAAGCAATATGATCGAAATCTGAAAAATATCACAATTATTGTCATGTACAAAGGAAGACAATGTTGATCGAAAGTGAGGTTATATTTTTTATTCGCTGTTAAGTTGAGTTAACTAAGTAATACATTTCAAAAGACCATAACAGCGATTGATCAATGATTTATGATGAATCATGTTAATGATACATTATGATACAATAGACAACTTTAAAAACTGCCCCAATCTCTCTGAAATTAAAATTTTCTTGATGATATCCAGAAATTTTCGTTGGTCATGTGGATTATAAATTATGTTTCTAAAGTAAAATATAACCTTGAACACAATTATGGCAAAATATCACGTTACTTTGATTTTAAAATGATCACTGACTACTAACTTTTGGATGGGCATAATGACCATTTAATTATCATCTTATTTTGCTACTAACATTAATATTATTTTTTAAATTGATGCGAAATGCACCCAAATGTAACTTATACAAATATTTTAATTAGCATCATCATATGAAAATATTTAACCATTCAGACTCGATATTACATAGTATCTCTCTCTCTCTCTCTCTCTCTCTCTCTCTCTCTCTCTATATATATATATATATATATATATATATATATATATATATATATATATATATATATATCCCTACACATTAGCCCTGTTACGTAGGTCAATGGCGGGAAATACATCGTTTTAATCGGACTCTTGTGTTATACAATTGTAGCATTACGATGGCTGTCCCATTAAGTTTGTTTGTTTCCTTTTACGCCTTTTTCCAACAGTATTTCAGTCATATAGGCGGGTAGTTTCCTAACCATCGTTCCTGGAGAGTTACACCAGTACTAGACTACCTTCCTCCGCTCTAAACTACCAAAGCATCTCCTGGGGATCGAACCCACGCCAGAGAGGTAACTGGATTAGAAGTCATCGACTCTAACCCCTCGACCACGAAGGCGGTTGTCCCATTAAGTCATGGACAATATCGTTTGAATACAAAATACTTAAAGGGCTTCTACAAAACTTTTACGATATTTGCTTTGCAATTGCGGTGTAAACATATAATATTATAGCACATTATACGTATTTAAATTTGACTACACAGAACAAAATATGAAACTATCTCGCGACGCAATGCGGCCCATGCTCCAACGTCATAACTACATTAATTATATTTATATATTATAACATTACTAGTATGTTAATTATGTTAAATTTTCTCCTAATTAAAGTATCACCTCTCTGAAGAGTTCAATTTTGATATCAAGCCATCTACTTATAGAGGCATTCACAAATTGTCTTTTGAAATAATCGGCACAGTCAATTTCTTATAGCTTAAATTTTCATAATAACAAATTATTTACTATATAATATTGTTAACATTCCATGATCAGTTAACTATCACTATCACATCTTCACATCTTTGTTGTTGTTGTTTTTTGGGGTTTTTTTCTTGTTTTTTTTTGCGTGGGTTTTTTTGTTACCTCTTACATATTTCATAGATACTTGTGTACAAACGATCACAAAACATTGTGGTACTTTTTCACAGTTTTTACCTTTTTTAACATGACCGTAGGTGTCAATTAGGACTAAAATCAGAAATTGATAATCATCTGCTGAGCTGCGTCAGCGTCAGATTGCTTATAAGAGCACAGTATATAGTTTTTCACGTTTTTTCCGCATTGAATCTGGGCAACATGCAAATCCACGCATCAGATAATAAATATAACCGTATATGAAGGTCTCGGTCCTACTTACAATTATGGTTTTCCTCATTTTGATTGCACCTATGGTCATATATGTTTACCTCTAGTATCCAGCACCTGGAATTAAAAGATGACATGCATTTAAAATATAGCAATTTTTTCACAAAAATAAAAACACACAAAAAGTCATTTGTAGTAAATTGAAACAGAATGTTACATGTTTAAATGTAGATATGAAACATATAACATTTCTCTTAAAGTATTTAAACAGTTAAGGAACTACATGTCATATGATCCGATCATAATTTTTTGAAGTGAACCTTACCTTATTAGCTATTATAGATGAAACAAAAGAGAGGGAAAGTCTTCAAAATGCAAGCGATTGCCAAGCTCTGGACAAACTTTATTTAAACTGTTATATATATTGTGTTTAGATGATAAGACGATCCCAGCTAAGACAGATATTTGACAATGTCAATGTGTAATTCTAAATAGGTAACGTTGGTTATCAGTCTGATGACCGATATATGAAAATTGCAACGTCCTTGGCAAAAGTAGGACTGAGATGAATGATTGATATTTCATATAATACTTAACTAGGTGAATGGAAAAGCATTGCTAATTATAAGGAAATATACATCTTTACATACATTATATAATCGTTTTTACTTTAGTACAGTTATTTAAAAAAAGGCAAATCAACTAGGAATGAGAAATCTAAATCGATGGATATGGTCAAAATGGCAATAACCGTTGCAGAAGGTGTATATTAAGTAATAATTTATGTCACATGATACGATTTTGTTTTTCATCATATGACTTTTCCATGAGGAATGCTCAAGATACTATTTATCTACTGTGTAAATCATATACTTGTTAACAAAAAGGTTTTCGGATCATACTAAACCATGTCAAGAGAGCTAACTCCGTGCATGTACGAACTTGTGCCTGCCTGTCTAAAATAGAGAAAAACTAAACTCCTTAAGAACGTCCAAAAACTGCAAAATTGAAAATAATTGTAGGCTCGGTTTGATTTAGCACACCTTAGCACCAGCTTAAGCATTAATCAACATTTAAACATATAACATTTAAACATATAATGGTGAATTTTTCACTTTGAGAAAGAAAACAAAGAAATAGAACTTTCGCAGATGTGTTTGTACAATGTGACACGTTCGTGCTATTCCATGAAAAGTGGCGTATAGTCTCACAAGTAAAAGAATGAGTGTGCCCTAAAGAAGAAAATAACTGGCAGAAACAAACAAGATGGAATTTTGAAGGGGGTTAGGGGTTATGGAGCCTGCATCACAGATAAGACGTCAAAAGGTAGTTTTTAAAAGCATGCGAAAGATAAGATAATATAAGATAATCTTTATTTATAGTCGGTTACAAAAACATATAAACATATCCTAAGCTTAATTATACAATACTCGTTTAGGAATACTTTAAACACATAACTAGAAAAAGATCAACTAGAATTGACTTAAAATACGACAAACACAAATATAATGTCGTACTAAAAGATGTATAAGGATCGAAAATATAACGTCCTCTTGATAGAATGCAAGGGGCAACGTTTAAGTATTTTTTAAGACCCATTAAGACTTTCTTACCGATATAAGGGTCTGTATGTTTTCATCCAACCATTGGAATTTTATCAACAAAGAGAATACACAGTTACATGACTTGCATTCAACTGTAAAGTAAAGAAAACCATACCTACCAAGATGTATTGTATTCAATTTATTCTTCATTCAGTCTTAAATTATTGTCAAATATAAACTGTCAGAAAATAAAAATATTGGAGTTCATCAATTGCAATGTTAGTTGGTGTTTTGCAATTACCACCACTTCTGTCTATGAATAGGCTCAATCAAACCGAGATTGCAACATTTTTAATTTTGCATTTTTGTGCGTTCTTGTGGGATTCCGTTTGTCTCTTCAATATTGTTTTTGTTAATATTTTTTGTACTTTTTGTTGTTTTGGTTGATCTTTTTGCTTGTTTTTATTGTCCTATATAATAAAGCCCGCATTAATGCCATATGGTGAATTTTTGGTTTGACTGAACGAGGTAATCTTTGTTATATTTTTCTTTTCTTAATTAACAAGAATCTAAAGAATCGATTCAATCGATTACACCTCATTTTAAATAGATAAGCTGCCCCACACTAAATGTGCTGGTGATTATTGCATTAACAAGTTTATATTTTAAGGATATGAAAATATCAAAATTAGCCTTTATATATTATTGATATCTAAACTTTTAATACTAATTCTTACTACAATACATTGGGAAATTCTGTCTTCCCAAAGAACAACCACCTATGAACTAAAGTAAATTTGGCCATATCAGGCCATTAAAACTATTTGTAAATTTTCTTTATAATATGATTATCAATACAGCTTTTTGAAATAATATAAATAATATTACGTCTAGATTGCGACGTGTTAACCACTCGGCCACGCCGCCATAGACTTCATTAGACTAGACTGCAATTACTTTCATCACCATCAGGATGAGCAATTAAGTTTATTTTAATTTAAATTCAAACTGCTTTATATTGTTTAAAATCAAAATTTTCGAAACGAATGTTACTAGGAATACAGTATAGGTTTATATGAGCCAGTGATAGGGGGATTGGACGGTAACTTGCACTTTTTGGTATCCGCCTTGAACCGGTCCAGAAACATCAAGCCAGCAATATTTTTCAATTCTGTCGTTTTGGGCGTTCTTAAGGGATGCCGTGTGCGTGCGTGTGTTTAAGTATCTTAAAATAACGACGCAAGAATCATCCTCCAGAATTTAACAGCACATGTCAGTGGCATCATCAGCCCATATTTGTCAGCAGAACTCAGTTGCATTTAATAGCATCAGATTTAAAAATAAATATGAAAAGTTGTGATTGACGTTTGCAAAATAACATTTGGCTTCAGGATTTGATGAGGAAAATGACATATGTATGACCATGTTATTGTTAATGTGTAACCAAATTATCTCAATATCTCAAAATACGTTTATTTAGATAAAGAAATGAAAGACCTAATTAATTCATCAGAGGTTCTCTGTTCTGTTGTTGTTGTTGTGTTAAGTTAACACTCTTTGATAAGGGATTGTCCTAGTAAGGTATTAGTACTTCCTCCTTAAAGCTTGACTTAATTTCAATTCAAACTTATCTATCATGACGTTGATGTACATATATTTCATATAAATGAATTAAAACCACGTTTTCCTGTTTTCAGATTACACTTGAAAGATATACTATGCTCATTCTTGAGAAAAATATTTTAATCATAGAAATTTATCCAGATCTATGAAATGCTTACTGAAGATAACTTATTTGAATAAAAAAATGATTAAACTATGTATTGTTAGCCGCGTTCCATAGCTATAACAGGACAAATAAAGATCATGGTATTTTCGATAATATATATATATTGTGACCACCTGTAGTGTGTAGACTTTTAAACATGTCTGAAGTCAAACATGTTTATTTCATTTTTATAAAGAGACTGTGTAGCAGCTATTATCAATAATTTCTGATATCAAATTTGAGCAAAGTATATCTTTAACTATCATATGTAGTTTGATACATGGTCAATCTTTTAAGCTAGTGCATACTCGTATGTACTTCAATATTTGAATCAAACATAAACACTAGGAAAAGTATATGTCAGGTTAGGAGAATAGATGATGAGAACACTTTCTCCTTTACATCAAGTTTCTTAAGTAAACGCAATTTTTTAGTTTATGTCTATTTTTAAAGGGAATGACAAAGCTATGCATAAGTTACTTTTTTCATTTTTCCTTTAGAACCACATTGAGTATAATAATCGGAATACCAATCAGTCGTTGTCTTTTAACTCCGTTTTGATTGATAAAAGATATTGGCGTCTAACAAAACGGTTCTATATGGCAATGTCAGTTTTGCATGTGTTGAAATGTGCAGAGTAGCAAAGAAAATATACTATGTAACATAACTGTATATTGTGTTCTGGTTATATTATATTAATAAATACTTGGAAATAACGCAATTGAATGCATGTGCATTGTCGAAATCCATTTGTACACAGTTTGACAGAATATAAATATAATTTTCGAGCTTACAATATTCGATGCTGTCGAGACGCATTGTACTACTTCTCCGTTCATGCGCTTGGCTTAAAAGAAAACAGTACTCACGATTTGTGATGGTAAAATGTAAAAATAACATAATATTATGAATCAGACTGAAAATTAAGCTTGTATTGAAATAATATTTCTTCCAATCATATACGCGGCAAAAGGACATAGGTTACAATCTAAAGTTCATTAAGCTCAGTGAAAGTCCTGCGGTCCAGGAAATTAAATACAGCGTCTGATTTGAACACATAATAACTGAAAAAAAAATTTCCGAAGTAAATGTAAAAACTATATATAGTATTGTTTCACATGTAAATACGATAAACTAGTATGTATGCTTTAATTCAAGTGTATATGTATACATTTTGTTTCTCCTACTTCTGTGCCCAACATTTCCACAGCTTAATCAAAGACAATTATCTGACCAGTATAATTCATTAGCGGTTATTTAAAAATTGAATTTCAAACTCTGTAGTTTTTGTTTACAGTGTAACATTACATATTCATTTGATCTTGTTCCTGCTTGTGAAAGAGATACAGATTGGGATGATGACCCATATCGTTGGCGTGATTTGATAAAAATGATGTTATATGTTTCAAGAATAGATAACAAAGATCCTTGACACAAGTATATATAACACACAACATTTAATCATAAAAAATAAAATAAAAAGCTTCTCGTTAACCAGGTATTTGCGATTTTAGTGTATTTTAAAGAACGTTAATCAAACAAGGTGTTTTCTGAAAAGAATATTTTTATTTCGTATATTTATTTACATAGCAAAAACTGCAACATTACTTTGGAACCATAACAAGATTAGTTGTGCCGTTTGACCTTTCAAATCTAGGGCATTTGAAAATTAAATTGTTTTTCAATGAATCTGAATTGTTGTTCCATACATATGACAATTCTCATATATAAATTGATTACTTATCGCATTTACGAACATTTTAACCTTAATAAGTCATTGCAGTACGCTAAATATACGTCAAATATTCAGAAACCTTATGCCAATTTTCACAGAGGGTGATTGTTCATATCAAATGTCAAATCCTTTTAAGTGTCTGCTATCTTTCATAAGGTTACACGTTAATGTGTGTCAGTACAAGACATAATCGGACAATATTCATATCTCATAATGAACATTGAGTTTACTGGTAGTTTAGATTTAAAACAGATATGTTTCTGTAAGGAAAAAGCTTACGAAAAAAATTACAAAAGCAATATACCAATGGTCAATTTAATTGACACTCTTTGTCAGAGTTAATCATATTTTTGCAGTAAAGTGTCCATTAAAAGTTTTTCTAACGCTCTTATAATGTCTGCACAGAATAAATAATTTTCTTGTTAAAATTCTTTGGATACTATTCTGTTGAAACACATGTCATTGAAAATGTACATCCTAATTTTTGATTAAGGTTTGTATCCCCCGGTCAAATAAGATATATATACATTTGCCCTGATGATCATAAGAGAAACCGGTTGGCAAATAATTAAATAAGTGAACTCATGGACTGTGTTTTTTGAAATAGCATTTCAAAATTTTTACATTAATTAGTTTGCAGTATTAAGCAATTTATATGTATATACGAGTATATATACTTTACAAGATAATAATTAACAAAATTGCATACGCTGTTTTAAAACGTTATTTTTTTACCAATTGCTTTATACTTAAAGTTTTTTATGAATTTGGCAGATCATATTGTAAGGATCTAATCGTTAGATTGCCTACTATTTAAAAAGAATTTATTATGAATTATTTCTATTAGTTATTTGATAAAAATAAAACGATTTGTAATAAACTATTCATAAGGACTATTAATTAAAGAACCAACGGTGTAAAAGAAATGAATGTTCATCACATTTTTATAATTCGTTCAATATCTAATTATAATGTGGTTTAAAGATTTTCGTACGGAAATAATGAAATCGGATTTTTAAGGGCTGAAAGCTTCCGGATATAACACACACGCACACGCACCAACACACACACGCACACGCACATGCACACACACACACACACACACACACACACACACACAGAGAATTACTTTCAGATCACAACTTTCATTGGAGGGCGTCTGTTGTTATCAACCGTTGTGGGTTAGAATTCCACCATAGATATGTCTTGCCGGAGGGACATCTGAGTAGAATCAACGACGTTTAAAATGTTGGTGTGTCGTTAAACTTCCCCACTCCGCTCTCAATAAGCCCCAAATTTTAATGGGCATTCAAAGCATAAAACGAGCACAGTATGAATAAATAAGTCAATTTTCCTTAAAATTATGAATTATTATTAAGTTCCGATTTTCATTAAAAACGTATTTCCCAATTTCCATGTTGTAAAAGAATAAAATGTTCATCAAATGCTTTGATGTACTTGAGCTTTTAATTGCTTGTTTTTTTTCCATCGTGATAATAGATACGTTTTTTGTTGAAGTTGTAAATCTTTTTGAGGGCTTAAATTTTCATAAAGAATACCAAGTAGTAGCTCTCCTTTCAAACGTTGTTTTATGTAAGTTATGCTCGACAAAAGGCCAACACTATAAAAACATCAGTTGTCTTAACGCAGTTTGAAAACACGCTAATACTTCAGTACAACAGACACGTGTAATAATCATTGTAAGTTTTCATTTATTTTCTTATCATATTTTTTAAACATAATGATACAATTATCAAAGATAAGTTTATAATACAGGAAACAATGTATAGCATATACAAAGTTTGTAAATTAGGTACAATTTCCAAATTTGGATGATATAAAATGGGTACATTTTTTCATATAAATTTCAAATACTGATAACAAATATAAAATTTTTACACCGGCTGCTGGTATAGACTGGAACATCTAGCTCGAGGGTATCCGAGTTTCCGCTGGCAGTAACATAAGAGCTAGAGATTCTTGTCTGTGACGACAACCAGTGTTTGGTTCTTTGCTTTTTTCTTGCATATAACACATTAATCATTATTCAGAAAGATATAATTTAAACTAATATTTTGTTTAGCACTTTTTTTCTTATAGAAGCGTATGAATTTACAACTTCATTCATAACGGCAAAATAATTTCATTCAAAGAATGTAATTTATTTAAACATGGCGCGTGGGAATGACGACATTTGAACTACGCGGGTTGTCTTACATATGGGGGCGTATTTTTTTCTAGCATCATTGTAAAACGGTAGATGACTATGTCTAATATGCAAGAAAACAGAAATGTATCATAAGGATATTTTTATAAATATTTAAAAGCACAAAATGTTAAAAATATGGTGGCTGATTTGGGCTCTGTAGTCTTTTTGTCTATAATTATAATTTTGTCTGATTTTCGTGTTTTCGAATGTGGCCCCGCAACGCGAAAGTGCGTCAATTTGTCATTTTGTCATATTTTCTGCCTTCGTCAGGCGCCCGAAGTAGCTAAAGATGAAAACATGAAAATACAACAAACGTATTTTCATTTTTCATCTGGCCCCACGGAGCAAAATTACGACATGGTAAAACTCAGCCACCATATAATAGAGATCACAATTTCGTATGAGCAGTTAAATAATGAAAAATATTTTTTTTCTCGAACAATTGCTTATCTGCTATATAAACAATGTAATATCCGAGTATATATCTTACTTTCTCCAACAATACTAATATATCATTTGTTTATGGTATATTGTCACATATCATACTAAGTACATAAGTAATAAACCAATTCACTTTAACAGAAAACAATATTTTATACATAAAATTATAATAATTCTAAAATAAATACTGAACAAAACCACTACATAAGTGTGTGTTTTTCAAAACAAGGACAATAGCAAATATTTCAACATGTATTTAACCATGAAAACTTTTGATATGTGTATACATACTGGACACAAATTAATCACATGATGTTGCTTATTTCAAAGTTATTGAATTATTACGTACTACAATTTACAGTAAATATTTCATATAAAAACGATCAGCTAAACAGTGTATTAGACGCTTCCATATGATAATCTTACCATGTCATATACACATAAAACAAACTCAATCTAGAATGGGAATGCCCCTCTTAAAATTCGTTTTAATACACATAAATAGATTCGTTTTGTATCAGTATCTATTTTAGATTCTGTGTTAATCATCAACATAAACATCGTGATATTTTACCTCATTCGCATTTCCTAAGATTTGTTTAAAACCCTTTATAATGCCATAATATCGAAATATATTCAAATACCATTAGATTGAACAATATTCAAATGTCATATCATCGAACTTATATTTTACTGGTGCATATTTAATTGACAATATTAGAAAATTTGTTTAGGAGTTGAATAACTGATAATGTTACATAATGTATAACAACAATTCTGTTCAAATGTTAATATCTATCAATGTATATATAAATATTATGTTAAAAGTAAAATCCTCCACAAAGTGCACTTAACTTTAATTTTTATGATAATTAATAATGTATAATGAATCAATAAAACAGATCCGTTCAAGAATCATTAAGAATTAAAAAAAAAAAACAAGTGTTTACATCGTAACACTTACTTAGGATAAGTGTAATTTGCAAAGCTGTAAAGCAAATCTGAATTTAAAACAAAAGTTTAATAATACCTGTATACACTTTGAAAATTTGAAACCGGCGATTTTAATGTTATTGTTATTTCATTTTTAGGGTGTTTTATTTTTATTAGCAAAAATATAATCAGACAAGAGATTAAAACTCTTTCTTGACGTTACTTAAATGGAAATTCGAAGTAATCCGAATAAAATTTAGGGTCTATGGACATGTTTGTAGAGAAGTCATGATAAAGTGTTTGATAGTTTCAGATGACGATGCACACTTTGTTGAAAATAGCGAAATAGCTGATACATTCCAGGATTTCAAATATGACATGTCACAACTGCAGTCAATTTCCCTTCCACTCAGATAAAAAAACGAAAGTTTTGTCAAGTTTGTTACTGCAACAGGTACATGATCAAGATGCGTATTATCTAGATTTAGATCATTTAAATTAACATTATGCTTAAATGCGTTTGGTTCTATATACGTAATGGGATTACTTTGAATACTTAAGGTAACTAAAGAACTCAATCCTGCTAGATCAGGTGTTTCAATTGTCAATATCTTATTGTTGTGAAGATACAGTGATTGCAAGGATTTAAACCTGTTCAATGCGTATGGTATCCCTACGAAAAGATTAGACCGTAAATTCATAGTAATTAAGTTTTGAGTGAAAGGGAATTTTAGTGATATCTATGTATTGAAGCTTATTATTATAAAGAGATAATGATGTTATTGATGGGAATAAGGTGAAAACATTTGGAAACATATGGAGGTTATTTGAATCTAAGTTTAAGCTTGTCAAAGAAGACAATTTCTTACCACATGGCTCGAAAATAGACGACTTGTTTTCCTGAAGGTTATTATCATATCTAAATGTCAATGACGAAAGGTGACTGAGATGACATACAGCATAAGGCACTTTCTCGAGTTTAGAGGAAACAAGAGTAAGGTTTGTGAGCGTATTTTCAAATCCATGGAAAGCATTTATGTCTAAATGCGGAAACTGTATGTTTTTTACGGTCAATGTCTGCAACACTCGAAGGTAATGAAGTTCACCTGGCCATTCCGTAAAAAGTTTTAAATCTAAACTAAATGAAGTCAGATGTCTACCTATATTAGACATAAATGATGCATCAAGTGAATGCAAAGGATTTTGCAGAATGTCAAGATTTCTAAGATTATGCAGATTAAGGATTGCCGATGGTAAAACTGATAAATTATTTTCATCCAGGTTAAGACTTATGTAGGTATTAGTGATTCCATTAAAAGCATTGCTTTCAATTGCGTGTATCATGTTACTATACAATAGCAAATCTATATATGAAGCGTTGATTGAGTTCAGATTTCTAAAAGCATTATTTTGAATAACGGTTATTTTGTTTGAATTAAAATACACATATAAATTGCTCACATGAGAACTAGACTGTTTAATATTAGGAATGTTAGTTAAACTTTTACTTCCACAATTAATGTTGCCGTCGATTCCGGAACTAACAGAACACGTGCAAGGTGATGACACTGGACAGCTGTCAACGATAAGAAACGCCGAGGATAACCCCAGGAAGGCAGTAATCAATAAAATCTGATTCTGAAATTCATTAAAGTTATTTAATTACAATGTATTTAGATATTCTAGGACCATTAGATATTGAAGGCTATTTAAGTAAAAATTCGGTTCATATAAATTACTTATAATTGCAAGTTAAATCCATTGATGCAATTTTAAAACTTTACAATATAAGAATAAGTAATTTACATGAATGGATTTTAATTTACAAGAAAAAATAAGAAATTATTTACATGAATGGAATTTGTCTTTAAATACCCTTCCATATTTAAATGACAAAAACCAACACGAATGTTTTTCTAATTCAACATGACTTTTATATTATATAATTGAACTATTTATATCTTATAATGAAAAAAAAAAACACCAACACGTTTTGAGACATTTTAACACTATCACTCATATTACAAAATACAAATGAATGTAATTAAAATCATGTTTTACTTTATAAAGGTGTATTACAGTCATCATATTTTAAATATTTTTTATTTGAACCACAGGTTGTTATTATATGCATTCTTATACAAATAAATCTATATGTCTGCGTTTCAATAAACTGTGACCCTTTTTGGTAGCTAGCATAAGAAACAAATTGAATCCTTATAAATTTAGAAAGGGGGTTTGCGGAAATCAGGCTTGAGAGGAAAAATGCTTCAATTGAGTTGAATACAATAATTAGTTATCAACAATACAAAATGACATATTTGAAAGGAAATGTTTATTTTATAATAAGTGAATGTCTACTCACAAGTAAAATATTTCTCATTTTAGAACACGAGCTTTACCCCCTTTGAAAGACAATTACGTGTATCTGAAAATTAGAAAATAGTATGTGATTATAACTATCTCTTATATACGTATATATTACAATTTATTCATATAAATAGAAAGCGACATCAATTAAATTATTTAGAGTGAAGATCATCGTCATAATTTGTTATAATATAGCTGTTGTAACATTCATATAAAATTCTTTTTATATTTTATGATCACAAAGATATTATACAAATCATTTTACTTTATTTATATGTATCTGAATATTTACCAAAGAAATAATAGGTACCTTATTTGTTGTAGGTAAAATGAAAGCGAGCTTCAATCTTTCTTATGCAAGCGACCGCTTAGTTTTGACTTTTGATAAGCTGTTATAACGTATGTCATGGATTGATAAGGCGGTCCTAGCCAAATCAGTTTTTATAAGATTGTGTAAGCAGACGAAATTTTACTTCTAAAAGCGGACGTTTTAAACTTAAGCGCATGCCGTCCTTGACATAAATGATCGGTGATGTTTTAATCAGTTAAATTAAGTTGTACTTATTGCTCCTGTTTTTAATGTAATTCAAAACATTGGGAAGTCACAAAATCTGAGAAAATCCTAAAATGTAGAAAAACTTAATCCCGAAAAGAAATCAAACTATAAAGTAAACGACCATTGCTGCAGGTTATGTTATTAGTCATAAGACTTTTCACAGGTTAGATGATCCTATATAAACGGTTGATTAGAAATAATGCAAACAACCGTTTTAATACGGCAATAGAAATTATAATACACCAAACATTTATTTAGAGAAAAAGTGTGATTTCTTCATATATCGACAGTAGCCTTGTATATAAAACTATTTAATACCTATGATACTATATACAGTAACAAAATCTAGGTTATTTCAGGGCCATTATAACATGATCTAGGTCATTATGCAATTTTGGCCGCCTTGCTTCTCGGCATTATTTTTCCATAATGAGCGAGTGAATGAGCGCACGTTCAGAATGACGTAATAAACTCTCAGTGACTTTCAACATGGCTGGTGACGTTGAATGAACTGTAGTCACTTTCACACAAAATATTTGAAAGTTCAAAATGACATTATCACAATCAGCAAATTATAACATTAAAGATTTGTAAACTCAAGACAAAAATTCCAAAAATGATTTCAAATTGACGGTAGAAAAGAGATAAAATCGGTGGCATTTAGACCTAGACATCAGTCTTAGAAACCGTTCTTGAAAGCACAAAACATCATAAAAAAAACTAGCACAAGATCTAAATTCAATTCTCACAAAAATGTTAAGAGTAGGGTATTCTATTTATCGTAAAAAAACACCATTACAACAACATTTTTTATATTTATTTTGTGTTGTCATGTTTTCTAAGTTAATCGGAAGGTTAAAGTGTATGACAGATATTTGTTAAATTAACATTGACAACTGTCCGTTTCTAAGAAAGACCAAGATTAGCGGCGATGTCTAAACGCCGTATTTCGAACATAGGTATTAAAGACGTTAATACTTGGTTGCTGCTCGCCATTATGCGATAATGGACCTTTGGCCATTATGCACATCTTTGGGCCATTATCGCATAATGGCGAGCAGCAACCAAGTATTAACCTCTTAATAAACGTAACGATTATCCAGCGACATTATAAACTTGCACTATTATTAAAAGTTATGCA
This sequence comes from Ruditapes philippinarum, assembly GCF_026571515.1. Classification (NCBI taxonomy): domain Eukaryota; kingdom Metazoa; phylum Mollusca; class Bivalvia; order Venerida; family Veneridae; genus Ruditapes; species Ruditapes philippinarum. The sequence goes on along the minus strand of NW_026856948.1, from coordinate 26,757 downwards.
TTTGACGGTAGTTCATAATTTCCATTTAATCAGAGTAATGCTCTATACTTACATTAACCTTTAATGTTACATGTATATCGTAATACTGTACAATTAAGTATAAACTTGTTTTCTATAACCACATAGATGCAAAAAAATTAAAAATGTTTTTTCTGTTCTTTTAAAAGTAAAGTTTATGAACGTCTTTGATGTTTTTTAATATTCTAAAATAGAGAGTATTAAAGACTCCCTAAAGAACACACAAAATTATACAGAACACTTGTTCGGATGAGTTCAAAAAATGGGTCATCTCGATTGAAAAAGGAGGTCACATGCGCTAAAAATAGAAAAATCTTGTTAACATTCTGGTGGCTACTGCATTGAACCATATATCCTGGAAATTATTCTGAAAGTTTGTTTTGATAGTTTCTATGTCAATTTCAAATATTGGTCACCAAGGGTAAAAATCTAGGTTATTCAGCCAAAATACGGGTCAAACACCTTTATAACACTAGAGGATACTGTTTTGATCTAATAATCTCTGGATTTTAATGACAAATTCAAATATGGGTCATCTAGGATTAAAACTAGATCACACAGCTCACATATAGAAAAACCTTGTTAACACTCTAGAGGTTACTGTTTTAAGAAAATATCCTGGAAATTGGTAAAAAATGTTGTAATAGTGATGTGTAGATCAAATTCGAATATAGGTCACTTGTGTACTAGGTGACGCAGCCCTTATTTTGGAATAACATTGTTAACATTCTAGGGGCTAGTGTTCCAGTTCAAATAACCTTGAAATTTGTCAGAAAGATTGTTATGATGATTTTTAGGTAAAGTTTGAATATGGGTCACTTGGGTTAAAAAAAACTAGGTAACATAGCCCTAACATCGAAAAATCCTTATTTACACTCTAGATGTTACTTTCTTATCCAAATATCCTGGATATTGGTAAGAAAGTTTGGTATGGTGATTTAAGGTCAAGTTAGAATATGGATCACTTGGGTTCAGAAACAAGGTCACATAACCCGTATATGGAAAACCTTGCAGTTTGAATATCCTGGAAATTGGTCAGGAAATTGGAAATTTTAAAGATGTATAGGTCAATCTCAAATATGGGTCAACTGGGAACGAAACTCTGGAAATTGGTAAGAAAGGTTGTTTTAAAGATAAAAAAAGGATTGAGCCTTTAAATTCAGGTGAGCGATATAATGGTCATCATGGCCCTCTTGTAGTATGTTATGATCTTTAAACTTATTCGTAAGACAATTTCCTGATATAAATTAACGATATTGGGCATGAAATAACTTTTATTGAAACAACATCTTTTTTTCGTAGTCCCATTAGCTTTATAAGAAAAAGTTAATCATATTTGTTCCGGTTTTTTGGGGTTGTTTTTGTTTTTTTTTCGTTTTTAAGACTAGACAATGTACAATTATTTCATACAATACAATTTACAATATAAAATGTGTGCCTTCAAATTTGTGATACTTCTGTTATCAAATTGTTGTTATGTATTTACAATACTTGTTTTCCTCTTACAACTAATTGCATTGTTTTCATTCTGTAAACATTATTATCACAGGCTTATAATATTTAAAACCCTTTATAACAATATTATTTAGCTTTCAATACCTTATAAATTATAAAATTAGGCTCTTTGAAATCAAAGTGAAGAACCTTTTATTAAGATTTTACATCAATATCAATATTTCTAATTTAAGATGTACGGAAAAGTACCTTGCACTGTTTGCTATCAATTATTGGTTTGCGCCGCTAAAAATGGCCCTTGTTATATTCGGTAAATAACTAACACATGTACAACCCTATGAAAATTTTATCCGTTCCTCACGTCGATTTTTAAATCTGGACCGCCGCAAAACACATAAAACACCGTAAATAAGAAAATTGCTTCGTTTATAGATGTTACCAGTTTAAAATGTATTAACTGCGTTGGTTCGCTGGTTTGGATATTGATATACATAAATGTTATCATACGTTGCTTGGTTAACACAATTTTTATCCTTCTTGAGGTTTTGAAGATAATATTCTTTCATATGGCGGAGCTATCAAACTAGCTTACGGTCCTTTTGTGAGGTGTCTGTTATCATTAAAGCACAGAGCACCATGTGACCTTTTTCTTCACTAGTAAAACCGGAAAGTCGTGATAATACCATTACAGATTCGGTTTCGGTGTGACTTTTAACACAACATATAAAAATCAAATATACTTAACATTGAGTTTCAACAATAGACGACATCTTAACATGACAACATGTTAGATAAGAAAGCCATTTACAGTTTATTCAGGTTCAAAGGCCTAATTTTTTGTAAAATGTGGACAAATTAAGGATTTCTCAACATGTTTTTGAACTCAATTATCAAGTATACCTTAACACTCAAAGTTAGTCTTTGTTATTATAAATAAAATCTCTACCATCACATATCAAAAATATATAGAAAACAGATCTGATAAATGTTGAGTATAGTTACATGTAAACCATTAGAATTTTCCATTGCACTATGCGATAACGTTATGCGTGTACACCTGCTAGGTTTTTGTTTTCAATAACATGTTTGGAATCGGATTCCATAATGTGATAGAGCAATATGTATGTTGTCAAAAATTTCACTTTCTCTCAAGAGGATAACAATAGCAAACTAATCATACATTTTGGCATCAATGTGCTTCATTACCTTAATTTCCAATTACTACAATGCAGCAGCATTCTGTTTTGCTTTAATTTTTATAAGTTACTAAGTACCAAAGTCACATATTAAGAGACACTTTTAATTCAGTTTGAAATTTACTTCATACCATTTAATGCATTTTTTAGACAGAGACAACAATCTAGAAAGTGCAATGGCAAGCCAAAAGGTCAGATTTATATATTACTTTTTATTTTAAACGAAACAAAAACAAAAGTATGGATAACATAAAAGACGGCATTATATTTTATTTGTTGTATTCAGAATAAAACCTTTCCAGCAAGTCATCGACTGCAAAGAATTAATATACAATGTATAAGTACAGAAGTTTATTCCTTTTCTATTACAGGTATTACTAGAGCTCAGTATACATTATGCAGCAGCTAACATGAACTTATTATTTTTAACTTATTATTTTTCAATAAATACATTTTCTTAAGCACTTCGAAATTAATTTGGGAAGAGTGTCATACTGTTTTCCTATCTACACGTGCTTAGACTAGAGTTGTGCGTCATTTGCTTTTGTTCTTAGTACTTGGCAATTTCTGTTTTGTGTTGCGTTATTGCCCATTATTGCTCGGGTTAAGTTTTTTTTATCTATATGCTTGGGAGATCTCAATTCGATTTCATATGCCGTTATATTTGGACCGTTGAACACAATTGTATGCATTTGCCTTGCGTTTGTTTTATACTTTGTGTGGGTTTAGTTTACACCAATGGTAATGAGATTAAAGCAAAAAAATATGTGTACATCAAGTCTGGTCTCCTTTCGAACCTGGGTCACCCTGTCAATTATGAGTGGTAAAAACATTCCAAAAACATCAAATTTATAAATTTGATAATTTGTCGTCATATACGTACTATACAATAAAAATGCCATTCTTTTTTATTCGTGTTTTATTTCAATTCTTGTAAATATTGTTAATTATTTTTTCTCAACCTGAAATTAATCTTATACAGTCTACAAACTCATAACCTTAGAGGTAAGAATATAGCATATCACAAGCTTGTTCTTTTGCATATTTAGAGCAGAACCTGAATCTATAGTATGTCATTTAAAGCAGCACACCTCCAGATTCATGTTAATTTTCTTGAAAATTTGAAAATGTACCGGGTATTCAACAGTATATTATTGTAAAGTAACTAAAAGAATGCAATTTACACATTATTAATGGCACTTACAACCTAGGTAAATTACTATGAGGAGGTCAAATATGCAAAAATAGCCCTTTGCTGCGTTAGTAACGCAATAGAAATATAGTTATACATACTGAAAAATTCAGTCATTAATCGCATGTAACATGTAAATTTTTACTAGAATCTTTAATCTTTGTACCTTTCCTAAGATCTTATTGCATTTTTTCCAGGTTTGATTTTATCGAAATATTTTTGCTCATCTGGAGGCGTGCAGCTTTAAACTATGTTTTATCACATTTATTATCATGGTTTCAAATACGCAGGTAGTTTGCAATTACTCTTTTTCAAAATTTAAACAATAATTTTGTGAACTACACGCTTCTGATATACATGTTTAGCGTTATACAAATATTCATATCATTTTTTTATTCTTTTATATAGATATTGACCATTGTAGAGTTTGTTGTAATTCACTGACAAAAATGTAATAAATGATTGATTGCATTCCATAATGAAATCGACTGAAGTAGACATTTTAATTATCAATAAGAAATCAATAAAGGTTGAAATAACCTCAACAAAATATTATGCATGTAAATTATATAGCTAGTTTCTATTCAAAACTTATTCAACTTATTCAAAACTTATATGCCATTTAATTATCATGAAATTATGAAATTATATGTACATAATGATACAGTTAAATATTTGAAACACACATCCTCCTGAATCACTAAAATTGAGAAAAATCAAATTGTTTTTGAAAGAAGAAATTGCATACAAAGATTAAATAGGACAAATAGATCAAAACCAACACAAATTTAGATATCAATACATGTTTCGCTTTATTAGATTCGTCAGTTGATACATAAAGGACATGACGTAAACGTACAGAACAGACATCTACGTCAATGGACGCTTCATTTGGCACGTAAATGAAACGTTATAATATTACTATAAGATAAATAAAATATGTGCATATGTATGTCTAAACATTATCATTTTGCATTGCATATATAATTTTCGAAAATAATTAATATATAAAATAACTGGATCACAAGATACATATATTTTCATAGAGAAACTATGCTAGTCAATAATTACAACAAGATTGAAAATAACATTTATTTATTTCGAAAGAAAACTTGCTTTAATCACATGTTGAAATTGTAAAAAGGGAGATAATACTTTAAAAACATCGCTATCAACATTCTATCTTATAAAGCTTATAAAATAAAATGAAAATTATATATCTATTATCTATTCAAATTATGGCATTATGCTCAAAATAAATTAATGTCATTTGAAAAAAATCAAATGAACACATTATGAATAATGAAGTATATAATTATAAAAATCAAAAACATGCGTGAATAAAGGGAGGTAATTAAATACTTATATCATTGACATAAATAATGCATTTGTATAGATTAAAATAAATCAATAAACATTTCTAGATACAGTAAATGACTACTCAAATAGAACAGTCTTTTATGCCGATATGTATTGAAAAAGATATTGATGAGTTAGTAAAAGGATGCAAGTATATATACTTGAAAAACGATTTTATAATTTGTAAAGCACTTTAAAATTTTGCATTCAAACCCTTCGGACAAAATGTTTCTAACTTAGGGATCTAGCATGTCTCCTCCAAAAGTATCTCCTTATTATTATGAACTTTATCAATCAGCAAAAAGGAAATGTCATCGAATGAATGATCTTCGGAAATAAACTGATTTGCAACATTAGAAGAAAAATTGGGATGACAAATACTTCTTATATCAAATTTATGGTTATTCATTGTTTTTGATACCTGTTGGTGGGTCTGGCCGAAATATTGTATTTTACATTTTTATTTTACAAGAAATTAAGTAAATCACGTCACTAGAAGAACAAGTTCCATCACAATGCATTTCAAATGTTTCTCCAGTATTTGTTCTTGTGAATATACTATTTTCTTCGATATTTTGACAGTGAGTACATCTTTTTCTATTACACTAATTAGTTTTACCGTTCATATTCTGTTTATTTAGAGTTGAATGGGTGAGGGAATCTTGAAGACTTTTAGGACAAATGTATGCTAAGATTGGTTTATGATTATGCAAATGTTTTACACTGTCATTTTCTGACAACATTAAAAGATCCCAGTATTTATTTATTATAAGACCGATGTGGAAGAGACGGATTATATATACAAAGATTAAAAAAATACACAACAAGCTAAAATAAACATGATATGATTGTTTTTCTAATACAAAGCAAGCAAGTTTATATGTACCACTGCATTTGAATTTCTATTTAAAGCCTATAAAATTGACAGAATTTGTTTACTTTTACTAATATAAATATAAATAATATATCTAATGATGACCATGCCAATCTATGTTTATATAATATTATGTATTACTTATATAGTTTGAATTACAATAACATCAGCCAAAGAGATATTAAATCACTTTTTTAAAGTAGTCACATGAAACCCAAAAATGATACAACGTTCACTCCGTTAAATCATTTTATTTTTTGCTGCCCTGTTATATTCCAAAAATAACTAATTTATCACACAGCTGAATCATCTTTTACTTCTACTGCATTTAAATTTGTAATTTACTACAATGAAAGTGATAAACATCTCTGTATGTAAGTTCACCTGGGGCATATCATTACACACAACAATCGTCGGGATAATCGATATCATGCTCTAAACCCATTATTGGCATGTTTGCCCTTTCTTAAGAAGGAAACAATGTACTCATTGCTGATGAGCTAACGACAAAATATACAACATGATCTAAACCCATTTTTGACATGTTTGCCCTTTCTAGAGAAGAAAACAAATTACTCATTGCTGATGAGCTAACGACAAAATATACAACATGATCTAAACCCATTTTTGACATGTTTGCCCTTTCCAGAGAAGAAAACAATGGTCTCATTGCTGATTATTTAACGACAAAATATACAACATGATATAAACCCATTTTTGACATGTTTGCCCTTTCTTAAGTAGAAAGCAATGTACTCATTTCTGATGAGCTAATGACAAAATATACAACATGATATAAAGCCATTATTAACATAGAAGTGAATATCAATTATCAAAATGAAATCTTAAAGCAAAATGATTGTGGTAGAAACTTGCAACAACCTACCTGTTCTTTACAGAAATCTCAATTTTACTGTTTTTATACTTAATTTGTTTTCAGGTGTTACAAGTTAAACAGTCCAATTTGTTTTCAGTCAAGTTTGGTTTTAACAATATGTCAGAAATAATAGTTACAGTGCAGGGGTGTAGCTAGGGCAATTTTAAATATACGCACAAATGTACACGCAGGAGGTCAAGGGGGCTAATGTATTTTTTCGTAATATTTTACGGAAAGAGCTCGCATTCAAGCTACAATTCAGGCGAGTTTAATACAAAAGTTGATCAATTTTAAAATCGAAACAGAGGAACCTATATCTACATAAACTAGAAATGTGTCCATAGGACACGGATGCCCCCACACTCCACCGATTTGTCAATCTTATGTCTCTACGTCAATTTTTTTTTGGCTACATGTGTCAAATTTGAAAACTAATAAAAGATTACATGTGCCCAAATTGAAAACTAAAAATATTTTATTAAGTTAAAGGCCAATACTACAAATACTGAATAAATCCACAAGAAAACCTCAAGGTGCATAAGTACACATGCTGACCAACATTCTTGTAAACTTTCAGGCCTACAGGTCATAAAATTTTGTAAATATTTATTAAGTCAATGGCAATAACTCTAAAAATACTAAAAATATCCACACAAAAATACCCAGGTGCACAACTACACATGCTGAGCAACATTCCTGTAAGGTTTCATGACTAGGTCAAATACTTTTTTAGTTATGTGCGACACAAGTTAAAAATTGAAATTTTTTTACTTATTCAAGGGCAATAACTCTAAAAATAGTAAATATATCCACAAAAAAATACCCAGGTGCACAACTACACATGCTGATTAACATTCCTGTAAGGTTTCATGACTCTAGGTCAAATATTTTTTGAGTTACGTGCGACACAAGTTGAAAATTGGAAATTTTTACTAAGTCAAGGGCAATAACTCTAAAAATACTAAGAAATATCCACACGAAAATACCCAATTGCACAACTACACATGCTGAGCAACATTCTTGTAAGGTTTCATGACTCTAGGTCAATTATTATTTTTTTACCTCCCAAAATAAATTGTTCGCACGTGGTAATTGGCATATAGGTAGCTACGCCACTGCAGTGTGAATTATTATTTTGTTTTTATTTTAACTCATAATTTTTAAACCCTTTATGTAGATTGCAAATTATCATACATATTTTATGCAAATACTGATATTCTCAAACATAATCTACCTCTCTTATCATGCGAATCTAGGCTGAAATATTTATTACATTTAAACATGATCTTCTCAACGCTAAAAAGGTCATAGAGTAACTTTCCAGCCACACTGATATGTTGTCCTTTTCAGCATTATTTCAGGATCCAGAGTAGACCCCCTAACATTCAGCACTGTAAGCGAACAGTACAGCTTCCAAACATGAAGTAATCCAAAGTCTCTGATGTGGTTTAAAGCCAGCTACTTTAATCACTTGCCCACGGAACAGTCCCCTTCGACTTTCCCAACCCCATTCCCATGTACCTGTAGAGTGTGTATAAGAAGTTTGATCCATGTACTGGTATTCTGCTGCCCGGAATACATCAGTGATGCACTGCTTAACTATAACATTTAGTAACAACAGTCCTTCAACCCTAGAATTAGAGGTAGAAAATGTGTTATATGGAAAACAAACTGTGGAGACATTTAGGAAATTTAGATATTATCAAAATCCAAGAGAGTTAAGCACTTTTACTCAATAATTCAGGACTTTGAAGGTTATCTCATACCAAAAATGTCTTCTCCAATGAATTATACTAGCGTTCACCAAATTAATTTTAAAACATGGATACATTTGTGTCATATATACTTTTAAGAGTAATTCTCTTTATGTATAAGTGTGTTCAGTACTACATGGGAACTGCACAGTTACAGTCTTTTATGAAACTAAAGAAATGTCATATTCTGACTGTCTTTTTTCTACATACTGATACTGTGATAAGAAATATATGTTCTTGACATCTTCAACCATGGCAGCCTTAAAAATCGTTGCAAAAAAAGAAATATTACTGGGTCAACTAATTCATCATTCCTTTATACCTATTTTTTGCTGCTTCCAAGACAACTGTTGATGTAACTTGCCAATTCCTGCAAATTGCCTCCTCCTTCCTGTTTAAAAAGAACAATAGCTATTTTTGTAGTAAAACACACAGTTTAATACATTAATATTGTTATCACAGTTTGTAGAGCTTATAAATCCTGATTAAGATTATGGTAATATTTTTTTACTATTTCACATCAGAGTTCAAGTATCACGTTATAACCATCTTATTTAATAATCATTAATGACCTGACTTATCAAGAAACTTTCAGTGCATTAAATTATTCAAGTATATTATTTTTGTGCCAGACTGCCCCATCATTCATGTGAACTTTTTTCGATGATCAAGTAGGCTACTTAGTAGAAGATTTTTTTTCAAAAAGAGGGAGATTTTAGAATTTGCAATAAACAAAGAAGGAAGTTCTGACATCAAAAACAGGGAGATTTCTTAAATTTGTGAAAATACGCCTTAATTATTTTAAGAAAAATCTTTGAAAATATGGCTGCAGAAAGTGGGAGTATCCCGCTAAAAGCGGGAGAGTTTACATGTATGCACCATCCTTGCGATTTGCACAAATTACGTCTTATAGAGGTCTCATGTAGGTTCGAGGTTAGTTCTTCAACAAGTGAGCGTAATTGACATTTCCAAAAGAAACAATCAAATTTTTGACAGCATTATGATTTAGAAACTTTTTGAATGAAATAAATTTGAGCTGTCATTCTATTTAGTAATGCAAAGGAGGTCCCCAATAAAATTGTGCGCTAGGAAAATATTGAATCCACAGACACCTGAAGTGTAGACCCCTGGCCCTGCCCTGTACCTACTAACTCAGCCCTGAATCATTATCAAGAACAATTTCCTGGAGATACCAGGCTTTGAATTGTAAACATAACAGACCTACATGTATTTCAAGCATTTACGTTATAGCATGCCATTTCTTTCAGGTATCGATCATTCAAAGTATAAATAAATAAACTATAGCCTGAAGAGAGTAAATTATGCAAAATTTTAAAACCAGGTTAACACATTGACCAGTATAATAATTTCTTGCTATACTTTCCACAGAAAAAATGATTTGATTCGTCCCAAATAAATTAAGGACATCTTTAAGTGAAATACTTGTTATTTGTTTTGATGAATAATCATGAAATAACGTTTTAAATAGCAAGTCACACACGTTTCCCATGGGCGCAGCCATTTTGAATCAAGTACAATAACCCAAAGTAAATCAACTACCGAAAAGGATACGAAACACCTTTGCACAATATAATTTGCAGAATTATTGGTTAGTCAATCTGACTTTGTCGTACCTAGTCCGCTTAATTTAGGTTCAAACTTCGAGATCAGTTCATCCAAAAGTTGGAACAGTGATCCGATCTTAAAGCAAATGTTTAAACGACCGTTTATTTAAATCAGAGTTTGTTTTCGATGATCATTTTAACATACTTCATGGCAACTACCTTCAGCTTTGTTAACAATTAGATTTGTGTTTGTTGTGTTTAAAGAATCTTAAATTGCCAATTGAGAAAGGTAGATTCCTAGATATAGAGAAAAACTTAAATGTATTTTATGTGAGTTAAACCAACTGAGTGACGAATTTCACTAGATCTCTTTTATTGATCACATTTTGTTATATACGTAAATTTCTTAAGCCATATTATTATAGGTATCCTAATACATTGAAGTTTTAAGATCTTATGTAAAGTAAAAAGAAATCACAATTAAAATACCTTGCTTTGTTTTTAAAGAAATAATAACAACATGCAAACAATAAGTTTAATATTGTATCATTAGTCTCCTAGAAAATTTTGTTAATGAAGGGTAAATTTCGGTTATTATTAAGAACCGAGTCATATTTTTTTTCATTTTCTTGTCACTCATTCTCCTGTTTTTCTGATATTTTTCTGTTATCTGGTTTACATGTTCACGATTGTGTAGTTTATGTCACATGCTCTTATGCTTATGAACCATATAACAGTGTTGAATAAATCTTGAAATCTTGAACTTTAACTTAGTCTGGAGTTCCTCCCCGTTATTTTCCGTATTAAATGTAGGCAGCAAAAAGTCTTATCTTTCACTCTGCTAAATTACCCTTTAATATCGCATCTTCAAATTGTCAAAGTATACAAATATTATATAATATTATACAGGGTATTAGCTTAAATCATTTCCTCCTATGTTTGGTATTTTTGTATCTCATTATTTTACAATAATGAAAAAATGTGACTTAGTCCGGAATATGCATGCATTTACATTTAATAAGCACACGACTTTAATGAGCACAAAGCTGAAACATGATTTTTTTTTTCAAACAGCGTATATTTCGTTTTATATTTATAATTTATATATATGGTAAGTTTATATCATTGGATTGGAAAATGAATAACATATTTGAATTTTAAGGGCTTTTTTGAGTCCCACAACCCAAGGGCCTGCTATTTGTAATGCATTTACATATTATTATTTGGATAGATCCTAAATGTAAAAACTGGCATAACATATATAACATATTGCAAAAATGTGTACTTGTGCTCTCTACACGTATACATCTCTTACTCTTGGAGCATGCGTTTATGTCTGTGTATAACTGCATGTGTCTGTGTGAATATTATCTCCTTAAAAATGTGTATCTATACTCGCCAGCGGTTGCCCATATGGATGAGTCGTTCTGGAGAGTACATTGGTTAGTAATTTTAGATTTTGGAGGACGGTGCAAGATACAGATACTGGAAGATGTCCCAATTCCAGAAGCTTCTGCGTGGTTCTTTAATGTGCAAAGTGTTTAGGCACTCATACATGGGAACTCGATTTAAAGTTTCATCAGAAAAAAAACTGTTTTTGTATTTTTTGTTGGCCTACCCGGGAACCGAACCCACAATGTCGAGATTACAAATCTCAATCACTTATCGCCTAGTCTAGCCCAGGCATAAACACATTTGCTGAGATACTTGAACTTTTTAATTTATTCTTACTCCTCAAAGATAACCTTTTCACTATTAGTCTTGTTAACGTTTGTTTATATGTAACAAATTTGTATACAAGTACAAATACTTTCTTAATTATTACAGTTCAACGCGTAGTTGTAATTGTTAACGAGTGTTAAAGCAGTAATAGATAGTCATATATACAAAATGTACCGTATGTATACAATTAGATATTTGTGACGGGAATGATCGAACGTGTCTCTTACGAGTTTATTACAATACAAATGATCCTTGCCTTGAAGGTAATATTTGGATTTGTTATCAAGGAGACTCTTACAGTCTTCCATTAGAATATCTTAACGTAAATTAACTTGGTCTTTTGCTACAAAGCTCCTGAGCCAATGCGATTAGGATATCCTCGCATGTTGTTAGACGTAAATAAGCTTATAATAATTATGTAGATACATACTTCTCAATTCTCTGTTAGTTAAAGCATGTTTCATCATACATATAGGATAAATACATTCATCATCCTATTTTGTCATATCTTTTTTCTAGCTATTTAAAAGCTGTTTTAATTTTTTTACCTTTATTTCACAACATAAGTTTGAACGATAGTATTCTTCGGATCCGGTAGACTAAACTACTTTTAAGGTCATGAATTCCGACGAATAATAATTATTTGAAATTTCAAGGACAAAAAATAGTCAGACTTCAAATATGTCTTCTAAGGAATTAAATATGACTACTGTTTTTAGATTAATTTCTATAACGTAGATCTAATACAGAAATGTAAAGATTCATAAGACACAATTTAATAAGTGGGTTGGGGAATTAAAGTTTTCTATTGCATTTACATCATTTGTCAACAATGTAATATTTGCAGCTATTGAGTAAATGCTGGTTCATTATTCATTTTCATTCTTTTCTAAAGATGCATAGATTTAACATAGCCATTGTTTGGAAGGAATATAATTAAAACGCTCATATTCAATGCATACATAAATAAATCTAACGAATTACTCTTAACCTCTTACTAAGAGTTCATTTTGCTAGTGAGATTATAGCCTTATAAATTATTATATAAGTAAATATCAAACTATATACATGTATATGTGATTTATGTAATTTGTTGAGTATGCGTGGTTTCTTATATAATTAGCACACCTTTAATTCCTGTATGCATAAAATGATAAAAAGACTGATTCGTCATGTCAATTTCGTACAACATTTTTTTATAGTTTAAGTTATTCTTTTACCACTTTCACAAACTGATTTAATTTTTTATATACCTATATAACATTTATTTTGGAATGTTTATCCTGACAAAATTGCAAAATAAACCGAAATGTAAATTAAAATGCTGAATAGATTCCCTTGAACGTCTTGCTGAAATGTGACATTCTAATGTATCCATTCATATGTTTTAAATTCCAATGGTACAAGCAATAGTAACATTATTATACCAGTACAGAGGTTTCTTCCAACAGTTTCCGAATATTCTCGAATCGCATGTCAAATTCAATCCTTTACTGTGAGATATAAAATCTATATTGCTGGTATAATAAAACAAAAAGTTGCAGCTATTAAGTTGTTATTTACATCTTGTGGTTTCAACAGTTTAGTGAAAAATAACATTGAGAATAAATGAGAAAATGTAAGACGATGGGACAATCTTTAGAAGATGGTATGTTATAAAAATCAATTTATATTTACTTAAATCTAAAGATGTATTTAACTTTAGTCCATCTACGGCCAACAAAACAACATTACATATTTAAATAATTTAGTACGACATTTTGTTAGACTTTCATTTCATTTACTTAACTTGTTATGTTTTATTTCCAGCACAATATGAAATATACTATGCCATATGTACATGTTTTATCAGATTATGTTATATGATTTATCTAAAAAGAGATCTTAATTTTTATCTTGTAAAATATTTCAAATGTCCATGAAGTTCAATTCCATTTTTCATTAATATTAAAGTGACATTATACCCATCAAAGTGTAAATGGTGAGTGTACAGGTAAAACTCAAAAGTACTTTATATTTTGCCATAATTGTGTTCCATTCTGTAATAAACTATGCAAAAATAATTAATAATCAACGTGACCCACAGGCATTTTCATAAGAATCATACGGAAATTATCGGTAGCATTAAATTTATTAAAAGAGTCGGGACAGCCATTTTTATAATTTAGGTAGTTTTTATATTTTATCCTAAACATTTCTCATCATCAATTTTTGATCAATCACTACAATAAAAGTCAATCTTTTGAAATATACTACTAATTCAGCTGAAATTGATAGTGAAAAATAAATGAGCATATTATTTAATATCTCAGTTTAAAGTTTTCTTATGGTCGATAAATGTAATTTATTCTGTTCTGATTAATATATGTACATGTGCACCCTAACTCTCTTAGCTACATATTATTGACAATGAGAATAAGGGTATCGAGCACTGTACACTTGGATTTAACGTATCTTTTTCAAGCAGATGATTAAAACAATATTACCATAAAAACTATTTAAGAAGCAAAACAATTTATATCTTTTTTTTTTTTTTTTTTGAGGCCCCAACTGGGTAACCTCGTTTATTTTCCTCGTAATAGGTCTGAAGGGGTCGAGGGCATCCCCATCATACCTTACATGTATTGCAAATATAATTCAATCATAATGTATATATCAATCAAGTCATATAATTATACAAACATCTCAACATATATATCAAACAAATCATATACATTATGTCATTATATCACATTGCATAATGATTAAACAGTTAACACATATACATGTAATTAATAAGATTAATATCTATATCATTTATTTAGTTTATAAAACAAAGAAAAAAAAAGCAAAATTAACATCTGAAAGAAATATCTTGTTTGCATTGAAGTTGTTTTCTTTTATATTAGTGGAATAACCAAATTTTGATGTAGTTATTTCAGTTACACAATAAGAGATTTAACAATTGCCCATCTTTTGATTTCTTCTGTTGTCAAATTTATATTTTTATAAATATTCCAAGCTAATTTCAAGCTATTTTTAAAACCAGTACAAGTAGGTAACAATTTTTTTCGCTTAGACAAATATATATATATATCTTTTTAATTCTAAAAATAAAATATCATATCTATAGTCATTTATTTCACAGCCAAGAATAAAAGATTTACAATTAAAAAAGGTATCAAAATTATGTATATTTTCTTTCAGAAACTGAAATATTGGCTGAATCTTTTTGCATTCCCAAAATAGATGTATCAGTGTTTCTTCTTGACTACACAAAAAGTGCACATTTTAGAATTAACTATTTTCATTTTAAATAAAAGAGAGTTTGTTGCCAATATTCTGTGAATAATTCTTGTCTGAAACCATTGTAGGTATGAATCTTTGGTACATTTAAATACATAACCATATATAAACTGCCAATTTAGGGAAATGTCTCCAAAGTAAGATATCCATTTTTCTTGGCATGTTGGTACCTCTATAGTTTTTTACCATGGTTTCATAAACATATTTATGATTGCTATTGACAACTATAATAGGTTTGATGTAACAACTTATAATAGGATACTGAACATACAGTAAGTCATTTTGAATACAAATATTAAGGTTTTGTGTGTATCTTTTTATTGCCAATTTCAAACTATGATACTGTATAAAATTAATTGGTTTACATGTAATTTGTTCTATTTAACTTAAGTCTAAAAATTCTCCATCTTGATTTAAAATATCCTTTACAAATCTAAATCCATGATCATGAACAATATATATCTTGATGAAAGGTAAACATAATAATTTTCAGTTCTTTCTTTTGCAATTTATGGTAAAAAACATCTTTCCTTGTTTCTAATTCAAATCTTAATTACATAGCCATCGTTGTTTTACAAGGAAATGAAAAGGCCTGTGCTATATGAAAACTATAGCCAATTTCGTTCCAAATTGCCTTTATTTGAAATGAAGTAGTTATTCCAGTGGCATTATAACAATATTGTAAGTAAGTAATTGAAACCTTTTAGATACATATAAATCACATATAGTTTATCATGGGGAATACAAATTGTTAATTTTATAACGAAAATGTTTATGTTTAATACTGTTACCAAAGCAAATTACTTTTGGACGCCTTATTAAAATCACTCTATTTATTGATATTATGAAAAGTAAATAAGCTTTATAAGCATTATAATAAGCACAATTTACAAAAGCATAGTATTCATTGATGTTAAACCTTAAATGTATAACTTAATAGCCATCCACTTATTCCATCTATATATGATCCTTGTAAACTATCGAAACATCTGCACTGAAAAACAAACAAAAAAACCAACATTCCAGCAATTTGATTGTGGTGCCTTAAGTTTGATAAGCGTACAGATTTCGATTCCTACAAAATAAGCATTTTCGTTTTTAAATGTCAAAAGTAAAAATGCTCAAACAATATATGTAATGTTGGCATGCCCGAATGGTTTAAACCTCGGACTAGTAATCTAAGGATTGCTGGCCGCGTTGTTTTTAAACCTCGTCAGGGTCAAGTCGTTGTTTTCCGTTATCAAGAAATTTTACATTCATTACATAGTACTGAGTAGTTCCAGGATTGGATTGGAGAGTGTTTCAATAAGCTAATACATGTGTATAGCTTGCAACCCAATTGAACTAAAACAATTTCGTAGAAACTAAACAATTTATATTATACATGATGAAAATTATCCAGATAATTGTCTGCTTGACTTGGGATTGTTCGGCGTTCAGTGTTGATGTCCCCATCCATATCCAATCTTCTCACTGGTTCTTGTTGCTAGGTCGTGTTGGGTTTGAACGCCGCCTTTCCTTGTTGATCTCGTTTATTATATTTTATACAATATTTAATATGTGTGTTATCTCGTATATTTGATATTTGTAATAAATAGATAGATGATTAGTTACAAGTTTGGTTATCAAAGATGACAGTTTCGTTAACAGAGACTTATTTATGTAAATACATTACTAACTTTAGTTTTACGAATATTTTTGGGAAAAAAGTTTTAATTTCACACCAGGTTTGTCTCGAGGATTAACGGTCGATATATGTAGATGTAACAAATCATTCAAACAATTTCACATTGATATTGTAAGATATGTTTCATAATATTTTGATAATTATATTTGTAATGAAATATTTTCTTTTTGATGTGAAACACCAATTTTTTTCTTAAAGTTAAAATTTAAATCCTACCATGCATAAGAGACATGCTAAATTTCATGAACGTTTTTTTAGATAAATTTAAAAGTAAAATATTGTCAGGTGAACAAAGTGAGTAAATTAAACCTTCCAAGTGGCTATTAAAATTTACAAAAAATATCAAAAATATATCAGAACATGGAAAAGTAAAGAACTATACCAGAACATGGAAAAGTCGCCCTTACTGCGTTAGCCTCGCAGAAGAGATATGATGATGAATACTGTATAATAAGTCATACACAATGTTATGCTGCAAGAACAAAAGAGATAAGCCTTTGTCACCAGTACAGAGCCAAGTCAGCTGCACATCCATGCATTTTGACCAGACTCTATACTGTTATTGGATGATTTAAAAAATTCAACAGATAAACGGGTAAATGATTCTTTATAGATTGTCTCTTGTTATGTGACCTTAATTCTTAATATATTCTCTTCTGTTATATGACTCTTGTGACTCTTGTGTATAAACAGCTTCTTTTATCTTTCATTTTATCATTTAGACAGTACGAAATAAGTAACTATTAAGTAATATTGTTTGTGGTTAAGTATTCACTGCCACTCACATTTAATATAACATGTAAGCCAAACTTAGGTCATATAAAATGAAGTTAATGTCAAATTTAGTGTTCATTTGGATGATTTTGGAATTGGCACTTGGGCTAACTATAAAGTGGATACTTGTGAAGTGAAAACTACAATAATCATTTTGCAACACTAATCTGTCTTTTAAATTACCACCCAGTCCATGCTTTGACCTGTGCCCTGTCCTGTTTTGGTTTGGTGTCCTGCTGGGCTCCTTGTCGGTAGTCCTGTGTTGATGGGTCGTGTGGTTCATTAAATGATTTCCTTCTTTGTTGATCTTGTTATTCATATTTTGTGTTGCACCTTTCCTCTATCTGGGAGGTACAATGTGAATATTGTACAGCACAGATAATGAATGAGTTTTCATATAGATAATGTGTTTTTATCAAAGATAAAAATAAGTCTGTAATGAAAAAGCAATTTAACATATTGGTAAACATTGTTTTTGCAAAGATAACGCAATTAGGTTGCGATGTTAACATGCCTTCATCGTCCTTCAAATCTAATTTCAATCACGGTGGCACACGTATCACATCTACATTCATTTGATTGTAGATAATTCATCAAAACTTATTGCATTTCCATGCTTGTAATATATATGCCTGCAAATATTGCTGTATCTGTCTACTTTTCACAGAAACAGAATATTACAAATTTTGATAATAACGCGTCTAGAATGTTGTAAAATTTGATATGGTAATTCCCTTGTCTTGCTGATTTTTAGGTTGATACTTTTCTCACCAAGATAAATTTAAAATTGGTTTGCTTTTGGTTTCGTACAACTAGTCTACTTTTTTAATACATGTATTGTTTTTTTATTGCTCTTTAATGCTGTACTTTCTTCAATCTTTACATACAGTACGACATTGTATAAACAAATGTGCCATTTTAAGTGAATAATGCTTAACCGACAAAATATGCATATGTGTGTTCAAACACAATTTGATCACACGTATCGAACAATTAACAGTGACTTTTCATTTATTCAAAATGTGCATGGGTAAATTCTAATGTCAAAATTTTATTTTTTTTTGGAAAATTTCCAAATTTGTGCCTGTTCTAAAAATTCATGACAACGATTTGGGCCCCTTCTTTTCTCAGTAAGTATAATCGGGCACAGGGTTGTTTTATAAAGTCTGCCCTTTTAAGCAGTATTTTACACTTTACCCGGGACGATTTAGATTATTTCTTTTTGAAAAAATGTGCACTTAAAATATGTTTTGTTTTCTTTTATCTAAACGTTTTGTTTTTACAGTCACTTATTTTATTGAAAGAAATTTTTTGGTGGGTATTTATAAAACAGCCTATAATTAATAGAAAAATAAACCGATTTTCATTACTGCTAACCGTTTCCTATCTGCATAAAAACAGTATATAATACTGACACTACAAAACGGAAAGCTAAATTTTCATTTAAAACTTTATTTAAAAAACAGCAAATTGGGTTCTTTACCTTAAATTTTGGTTTATTTTTCTCAATTTCTTGATACATTTATTCCTGTTCTTGCATACTATAATTGACTCGTGTAAGAGGAAAGATTTATTTGTGTCTTTAAATCTAACAAAAATCTGTGAAAACAGTTAAATTCAAACGGCTTCAAGAACATGGCTTTTATAAGTATATGTAACTAATTGTCACAAGTGACAGTTTATTGCATCAATAAATCAAGCAGGTTGTATTGTAAAAAAAATTTAAAATTTGTACACTCTGATTTCTCTAGAGGCATTATTAACAAAACAAAAAGAAGAAGAAAAGTTTCCTTTTAACGTAATTTGTCGTCCGGCTAAATATTGTTTTTATTACTTTTGAATTCAAATATTTACATGTGATAAGACATTCGGTATCAGTAAGGATCAACTAGATTGTTTTTCTGTAAAGCTTTTTACCATTATGATATATCACAAGACAACACAACTTACAATTCCTAATAATATATATTACTCGACTAGTATTGTATACTAGTAATATCAATACAATTTAGTAAAGTGTAGCAAGATTTATGTTAATATTATTTATATTCATTTGAATGTATTTCAATATGCATCATATCATTGAACTAAAGATCTCCTTGAAGTATTAGTATTAGTCAATGCCTGGCAACATCATTATATACTCAAAAAGGCTTTCATTAAAACCGACATTTTGAGGTCATTATACATTGTTGAGGACAATATTAACTTCTGCTGGACGAGTACACAGTTGTCAAAACTTTACTGGACGAGGAGCTAGATTGCCATCAATTTTTGACATTTTGACAGATCTTTGTTACTTAAATTACAATAAAGATTTGATATCGACTTTTGGAATTTCAAAAATGAAAACAAGGCTAGATGAAGTATGATATGTATTTAATAAAGATGTTTTGGAGTCTATTAATGAAGACGAGTCGGCATTTTGATGTGGGATATAGATTTGATATGGATTCTTTTGACTCTGGAAATGATAACGAGTATATATTGATAAGATTGGGTGGCCCAATAATGATTTATATTAAAACATCGCGTGGTTCAAAGTCCCTTGATTTCATCCTATAAGGTTTAAATAAAAAAAAACAATATCAATATTCTATGAATTTCTTTTCTTGATTTACCATAATGTGATTTCAGATGAAACATATAGTTATGAATTTATTAATGTGAATGATTCATTTAATATGGATCATTCTGTATAATCTACAATATACATTATTAAATCTAAATCTTTATTATTCTTAACTTTGTGCGCTGTAAATTAAATACATGCGTTTTTAATGATTGTAGTGTTTCATCGAATATAAGACCAAAATGCTGAAAGCATTAGTTACATTTTGTAATTTAAAATTTTAAAATGTCTGTTTATACAGAATACTCTTAACTAATAAATGATTTTGCATCTAGTTTTTGTACAATTGATAAACAAAAAAAAAAACATTTTTGCCATGATTTACAAAATGGCGACTCTATAATGACCAATTAACTGACACATGTATTTTGCATTCAATCTGTTTTTATGACATAGTTACCTGTTTAAATGCAAAAGTAAATTAAAATATAACGTGGTGAAACGGGACCCCTGAATGAATGGTCTGCCTAAAAGCCATTTTATTTCTTATCAGTTTAGATAACTTTCGTGTTACAAATTGATGTTCAATTCAAACATCTTCTGTTCCAAATGTTGAAGGCACAAAAAAACCAAACCTTCATATGTTTTACTTTGCAATGTTTTGCAAATGCATAGTTCCTCAAGTGGGCAAAAACAATGAGAATTTTAACACATTTAATACTTAAGAAATAAAGAAGCGTTTTTATCTATGCATACTAAAGTCCTTTTAGATTTTTAATTATTTTTTAATTTCTGCTCTCCGATCTGAACACGCTGCACTATCACAAACATTCACAATAGCCTCAAGATTGATATTTTCTTTGACATGTTTGAAAAACTCCTTTTTTGCCTAATGCTTTGGAAACATTAATGGTAATCAAATATTTAATAGATCAAAATATGAATTATTTTAAGAATAAAAATCCTAAAGTTCATGAAAACATCAATTAAGGTCATATTAAATGATATATTTGAATTCGTTTTGATCTAGGCATTCCTCGATCAAATAAAAAATACCTTGATCTTTAAGGGATTTGACAAAAAATGAGAAACATGTACTACAGGCATTGTTCTTGCGTCACTGTATCTTGACCATAAATAAGAGTTCTATCTATTTGTAAGTATCTTTATTCAACTGTATTACACAATAATCAAGATCTGAAAATGATAAGAACAGAAACTATAATAAACTGATGAACTATAAAAAACTGATAAACTATGACAATTATCCTATAATCCTAAACATTTCTCATTATAGATTAAAGCGCGATCACCACAATCAAAGTCAATCTTTTGAAAAGTACCATTAATTCTGCTGAATTTGATTTAAAAAAATGAGCATTATGTCATATTTAAGTTTTCTTATTGTCAATAAAACTGATTTATTCTATTCTGTTTAATGTATGTACATGTACCCCCTAACTCTCTTAGCCACATTTTATTAACAATGAGAATAAGGGTTTAAAGGACTGTACACTTGGATTTTAACGCATCTTTTTCAAGCAGATAATTAAAACAACATTACCATAAAGCCTATTTCAGAAGCAAAACAAATTATATCTTGATAACAGGTAGAGATAATCATTTTTTGTTTTGTTTTTTCTTTTGCAATTTATGGTAAAATCATATTTCCCTGTTTATAATTCAAAACCTTAATTGCATAGCCACCGTACAAGGAAATGAAAGGACTTGATTTATATGAAAATTATAGCCAATTTCGTTCTAAATTGCCTTTATTTGATATGAAGTAGGTATTCCATAGGCATAAAAACAATATTGTTAGTAAGTAATTGAAACCTTTTAGATACATATAAATCATATATAGTTAATCGTGGTAATTTCATAACGAAAAAGTTTATGTTTAAGACTGTTAATAAAGCAAATTACTTTTGGGTGTCTTATTAAAATCACTCTATTTATTGTTATGACGAAAATTAATTAAGCTTTATAAGCTTTATAATATGCTCAATTTACAAAAGCATAGTATTCAGTGTTGATAAACCTTAAATATATAACTAAACAGTCATCTACTTATCCTATCTATGATTCTAATTATGAATCGGAACAACTGCACTGAAAAAGAAAAACAGATTCCTATAATTTTACTATGGTGCATTAAGTTTGATAAGTGTATGGATTTTGATTCCTACAAAATAAACATTTTCTGTCTGTAACGTAAAAGTAAAATGCTCAAACAATATAGCTAGTGATCTAAGGATTGCTGGCCGCGTGGTATTAAACCTCGTCAGGATCAAGCCGTTGTTTTCCTATAGCACATTTTTTACATTCATTGCTTAGTACTGAGTGGTTCCAGGAACGGATTGGAGAGTGTTTCAATAAGCTTATATATGGCTTGCAAGCCACTCAAACTAAAACAATTTCGTAGAAACTAAACAATTTATATAATACATGATTAAAATTATCCAGATAATTGTCTGCTTGACTTGGGTTGTTTGGCTTTCAGTGTTGGTGTCTCCCTCCATGTCCAGTCTTCTCACAGGATCTTGTTGCTAGGTCGTGTGGGGGTTTCGTTAATTGAACGCCGCATTTCCTTGTTGATCTTGTTTATCATATTTTATACAATATTTAATATTTGTGTTATCTCGTATATTTGATATTTGTAATGAATAGATAGATGATTAGTTACAAGTATGGTTATCAAAGATGACAGTTTATTTTACAGAGACTTATGATATATATATGAATACATTACTGATTTTAGTTTTTACGAAAAATTTTGGGAAAAAAGTTTTAATTTCACATCAGGCTTATTTCAAGGATTAAAGGTCGATATACAGTCGACTCCACTTATAACGAACTCGTTTATAACGAATTATCGTTAATAGCGAACTAAATCTGACATCCCCGGCCGATTCCTTCTTTATTTTATATTAAATCACATCGCTTAATACGTACTCGCTTATAACGAATTTTCGGCTATAACGAACCATTTTTTCAAGCCCCAAATGACGGAAAACATTTAAATTTCCTCGGTTATAACAAACTGTTATACTTGAAATATCGGGATGCGCTCGATTAGGATCAGTACATGAATAACGCTATCCGATAATTAAACAATCGAATGATTGCACAAGTTAGTTATGGTTTCAAGGAATAAAGATTTTGATAAGATGTTCTCACAATATAATTTCCTACTTGTTACGGAAAATTTGTATTTCACACCCTCAGTTGATTGCTATAAATACCCGATAATTGCCAAATAATCGATTTTTGTTTGTTTGCAATATTAACCAAACGATAATAAACAAAGAAAACAAAGGGTAAGAACTTTATAGACAATTAATACATGAATAAATATTTGTACCATGTACATGATATATTGCTCAATAAAATGCCCCGCATTAAATAACCGCTGAAGTAAAATACCGGGTATACATCGGTAACCAGTGAAGAGTATGGCTTTTTCACGGCAAATTTTCCAATCCAAACAAGTCAGCAAGTTGCTGCTACTTCGCTTTTAGCGAACTTTGGATATAACGAACGATATTTTAATATCCTATTGAGTTCGTTATAACCGGAGTGGACTGTATGTAGATCTAATAAATCATTCAAACAATTACACATTTATATTTTAAGATATGTTTATTAATATTTTGATATATTTGTAATGAAATATTTTCTTTTTGATGTGAAACACCATTTTTTTCTTAAAGTAAAAATTTAAATCCTACCATGCATAAGAGACATGCTAAATTTCATGAACGTTTTTTAGATAAATTTAAAAGTAAAATATTGTCAGGTGAACAAAGTTAGTATATTAATTAAACCTTGCAAGTGGCTATTAAAATTTACAAAAAATATCAAAAATATATCAGAACATGGAAAAGTAAAGAAATATACCAGAACATGGAAAACTAGCTCTTACTGCGTTAGCCTCGCAGAAGATATATGATGATGAATACTGTATAATAAGTCATACACAATGTTATGCTGCAAGAACAAAAGAGATAAGCCTTTGTCACCAGTATAGAGCCAAGTCAGCTGCACATCCATGCATTTTGACCAGACTCTATACTGTTTTTGGATGATTTAAAAAAATCAACAGATAAACGGGTAAATGATTTTTTATAGATTGTCTCTTGTTTTGTGACCTCAATTCTTAATATATTCTCTTCTGTTATATGACTCTTGTGACTTTTGTGTATAAACAGCTTCTTTTATCTTTCATTTTATCATTTAGACAGTACGAAATAAGTAACTATTAAGCAATATTGTTTGTGGTTAAGTATTCACTGCCCCTCACATTTAATATAACATGTAAGCCAAACTTAGGCCATATAAAATGAAGTTAATGTCAAATTTAGTGTTCATTTGGATGATTTTGGAATTGGTATCTGGGCTTACTATATAATGGAGACTTGTGCAGCGAAAACTTTAATTACATTATCATTTTGCAACACATATCTGTCTTTTAGATTAACACACCGTACATGCTTTGACTTGTGCCGTGTCCTGTTTTGGTTTGGTGTCCTGTTAGGTTCCTTATCGATAGTCCTGTGTTGATGGGTGTGTTGGTGATGCGTTCATTGAATGATTCCATTCCCTTCCTGGTTTATCTTGTTATTCATATTTTATGTTGCATCTTACCTCTATCTGGGAGGTACAATGTGAATATTTTACAGCCCAGATAATGAATGAGTTTCCATATAGATAACGTGTTTTTATCAATGATAAAAGTACGTCTGTAATGAAAAAGTATTTTATCATATTATTAAACATTGTTTTTGCAAAGATAATTCAATTAGATTGCGATGTTGACATGCCTTCATTATCCTTCAAATCTAATTTCTATCACGGTGGCATATGTATCTCATCTACATTGATTGTAGATAATTCAGGAAAACTTATTGCAATTCCATGCTTGTAATATAAATGATTGCATATATTGCTGTATCTGTCTACTTTTCACAGAAACAGAATATTACAAATATTGATAATAACGCGTCTAGAATTTTGTAAAATTTGATATGGTAATTCATTTGTCTTGCTGATTTTTAAGTTCATACTTTTCTCACCAAGATAAATTTAAAATTGGTTTGCTTTGGTTTTGTTCAACTAGTCTACTTTTATTTATACATGTATTGTTTTTCATGGCTCTTTTATGGTGTCCTTTCTTCTATCTTTACATATAGTGTATGATATTGTATAATAACATAAACCTGCCATTTTAAGTGAATAATGCTATATCTTAACCGACAAAATATACATTTATGTGTTCAATTTTAATTTGATCACTCTAATTCAGACAACTGACCGTGGCTTTTAATTCATTCAAAATCAAATGGGTGATTATAAGATGTCTGGATGTTAGGTGACATGTGTGAAAGACTTCCAAATATGATGACCAGTTTTTAAAACTTTTGGTCAAATGTACCGACGATTTGGAGGCCTCTTTTCGTCAGTTTAGGATAACCTGCGGCATTGGTTGTTTTATAAAGTCTGTTCATAAAACACTATTTTGATCACGTTACATCTTCAGAACTATAACAGTAATTTACTTTATTGAAAATAATTCAAGCACTATGATAATATGTTCTGTTTCTTTAATATCTGAGAACGATTTGTGTTTACTACCAACTAAGTATTATTGAAAGCAATTTTGATGGTTCAGTAGTTCATGAAAACAGCGCTATAATGATAATAGTGATAAGATAAACTGTATGTTCAGGTACTGCTCACCGGTTTTCATGATCTGCGGATAGAAGCAGTATAAAGATACTGACACTCAACGAAAGTTGCAATGCTAAATGATTCATTGTTAAACTTATATTATGAAATAACAGCAACTTTTTAAGTTGACACAGACATTTGTTAATTGTCATTTGGTTTCTATTTTTTCTTTTTTTTTCATTTCTTGAAATATTTACGCATGTTTAAGGGAAGGATTTATTTGTATTATTGAATCATACTAAGTTCCCCTAAAATAGTTAAAATCAAGCAGCTCCTAGAACATGTCTGTTATAAGTTACTAATGGTAACAAGTGACAATTTATTGCAATAATATCTCAAGCAGTTCTTTTGTACATTTTTTTAAAATTTTGTACACTCTGATTTCTCTAGAGGCATTATTGACAAAACAAAAAGAAGAAGAAAAGTTTCCTTTTAACGTTATTAGTCATCCATTTGACTATTGTTTTTTTTACTTTTAACTTCAAATATTTACATGTGGTTGTAAATTCGGTATCAGTAAGGATCAACTAGATTGTATTTCTTTGCATAAATGAATTGTTATCAATTGTTCAAAGTCTGTATTGATGTTTTCTATCTTATCTCGTCAATCACAAGCCGTTATCTTCTCTGATATATCCTTAATAATTGCTTCTATGCATATTATACTATTGTTAAAGCAGTTGTAGGCAGTTTAAAG